>NC_041385.1:249719661-249790100 GCF_002162155.2 Triticum dicoccoides
TCTTTGGTACCATTACCAGGTTTGCTAGCCAATCCGGATGTTTGATGTCTCTGATGAATCCGGCTTCCAATAGTTTGGCTAGCTCTTCTCCCATTGCCTGTCTTTTGGGTTCGGAAAATCGTCGAAGAGCCTGTTTGACTGGCTTGAATCCTTTTAGGATGTTTAGGCTGTGTTCTGCCAATCTGCGTGGAATTCCGGGCATATCTCAAGGGGGCCAGGCGAAAATGTCCCAATTTTCCCGAAGGAATTCTCGCAGTGCGGCGTCTACATCAGGGTTCAACTGTGCCCCGATGGAAGCCGTCTTTTTCGGGTCCGTTGGATGGACTTGGAATTTTACTATTTCGTCCGCTGGTTTAAAGGAGGTGGACTTGGATCTCTTATCGAGTATCACATCGTCCCTATTCACAGTAGAGCGCAGCGCAGTGAGTTCATCTGCCGGTAGGGCTTCGGATATTGCCTCCAGGGCTAATGCGGCTGTCTTGTTTTCGGCGCGGAGTGCTATGTCCGGATCACTAACGAGAGTGATTATTCCACCGGGCCCAGGCATTTTGAGCTTCATGTATCCGTAATGGGGTACGGCTTGAAAAATTGTGAATGCCTCTCGTCCTAATATAGCGTGATATCCGCTGTTGAACGGGGCCACTTGGAACGTGACTTCTTCAGATCTGTAATTGTCCGGCGAGCCGAACACCACATCGAGTGTGATTTTTCTGGTGCAGCGCGCTTCCCGGCTAGGGATTATTCCTCTGAAGGTTGTGCTGCTTCGCTCAATGCGGCTCCAGTCTATTTCCATTTTTTGAAGAGTTTCCTCGTAGATGAGGTTTAATCCGCTGCCGCCATCCATGAGGACCTTGGTAAGTCGAAAGCCATCCACTATTGGACTAAGTACCAGTGCGGCTGGTGCTCAGGCTGTTCGAATTTAGGTTCGTCGCTGTCATTGAAGGTGATGGCTGTGTCGCTCCATGGATTTGTTGTTGCTACTTCGTAGACTTCGGCAAGGCTGCGGATTGTTCGTTTCTGCATATTATTTGATGCGAAAGTCTCGAAGACTGTTGATACCGTACCGGTATTGTTGGAGTGGTTTTCCGGGGCTAGAAGCTCCTCGCCGCTTTTGGCCACCTGCCGTAATATCCAACATGCTCGAAGGCTATGTGTTGGGATGGCGCCCTCTGTACTGTGAATTTTACAGGGTCCGCTAAGCCATCCCTCTAGTACGGTTCCGTGCCCTTTGTGGGGTTTTTGCTTTTTGGTTTTTGTACCTGGTGCCTGAGTGTAATGCACCCTTTTGTTGCGGACTAGGGTTGTATTCGGGGCCGGATTGTCCCAAAACTTATTTTCGGTTTTCCGGAAACTCTCCATCGCACAGTACTTTTGTACTATGGACGCCAGGTCGGCGAAACGTGTAATTTCACGACGGTTGACGGCGTTCAAGATTCCCTCATCCGTGCAATTATTGCAAAAAATTGAGATTGCATTTTCCTCTCGGCAGTCCTTTATCCTGTTCATAACCAGGAGGAATCTAGCCCAGTAGTGATGTACTATTTCAGCGGGCTCTTGCCGGATTAGAGATAGATCGCATATGTCTGGTGGGTGGGCGGAATTAAGTCCGGAACCCTACCCATCTCGAGGCTCAAGGGTCGAGAAGTTTCCAAATTTGGAAGCTTGGATTGCTGGACGTTGTCCAACGAGTCCGGTCCGATGCCTGACTTTAGGTTTAGTGCTTGATCGAAGTCTGTCCCTCCGCGGGGATCCGGCATGGAGGGTTCGGGAGCCCGGACATGAATAGTTTTCAATACAAGAGAAGAGTCGCCGCATTGTTCCTCTACCACTGCAATGTGGTGGGTGACCTGGGGAGAGTTAATCTCTCTCAGATCGGTTTTAAGCCCAATCTGATTGTAGTCTGTAGCGACTCCCAGGGCGGCGATGCGATCCAAGAGCTCGTTTACGGACGAGAGCTCTATTGGATCCAGCCGCTCGGCGAATTCCGAGTTGACGTGAAGATTGCTTTTGACGACCTGAGAGGTCATTGTCGAAGCTGTGGCCGGACAGGCGGTTATGAGAAAACCGCCTAGCCGGATAGTTTGGCCGGCGGCCAAGGCTCCTTTGGCGAAAATACTGTCCTTGAAGACGGGAGGAGGCATCCTTCCTATCGGTGACGGCACAGAGGAACTCTCAATGAAAGCACCAATGTCGGTGTCAAAACCGGCGGATCTCGGGTAGGGGGTCCCGAACTGTGTGTCTAGGCGGATGGTAACAGGAGACAAGGGACACGATGTTTTTACCTAGGTACGGGACCTCTCGATGGAGGTAAAACCCTACTCCTGCTTGATTGATATTGATGATATGGGTAGTACAAGAGTGGATCTACCACGAGATCAAGGAGGCTAAACCCTAGAAGCTTGCCTATGGTATGATTGTTGTAATGGTTGTTCGTCCTACGGACTAAAACCCTCCGGTTTATATAGACACTGGAGAGGGCTAGGGTTACACAGAGTCGGTTACAATGGTAGGAGATCTACATATCCGTATCGCCAAGCTTGCCTTCCACGCCAAGGAAAGTCCCATCCGGACACGGGACGAAGTCTTCAATCTTGTATCTTCATAGTCTTGGAGTCCGGCTGACGATAATAGTCCGGCTGTCCGGACACCCCCTAGTGCAGGACTCCCTCACTCTCCTTTTCCGTATGGCCCATTGAGGCCCAATACGAATTCCCGTAACTCTCCGGTATTCCGAAAAATACCCGAATCACTCGGAACCTTTCCGAACTCCAAATGTAGTCGTCCAATATATCGATCTTTACGTCTCGACCATTTCAAGACTCCTTGTCATGTCCCCGATCTCATCCGGGACTCTGAACTCCTTCGGTACATCAAAACTTATAAACTCATAATAAAACTATCATCGTAACGTTAAGCGTGCGGACCCTACGGGTTCGAGAACTATGTAGACATGACCTAGAACTATTCTCGGTCAATAACCAATAGCGGAACCTGGATGCCCATATTGGCTCCTACATATTCTACGAAGATCTTTATTGGTCAAACCGCATAACAACATATGTTGTTCCCTTTGTCATCGGTATGTTACTTGCCCGAGATTCGATCGTCGGTATCCAATTTCTAGTTCAATCACGTTACCGGCAAGTCTCTTTACTCGTTACGTAATGCATCATTCCGTAACTAACTCATTAGCTACATTGCTTGCAAGGCTTATAGTGATGTGCATTACCGAGAGGGCCCAGAGATACCTCTCTGATACTCGGAGTGACAAAACCTAATCTCGAAATACGCCAACCCAACATGTACCTTTGGAGACACCTGTAGTACTCCTTTATAATCACCCAGTTACATTGTGACGTTTGGTAGCACCCAAAGTGTTCCTTCGGTAAACGGGAGTTGCATAATCTCATAGTTACAGGAACATGTATAAGTCATGAAGAAAGAAATAGCAACATACTAAACGATCAAGTGCTAGGCTAACGGAATGGGTCATGTCAATCACATCATTCTCCTAATGATGTGATCCCGTTAATCAAATGACAACTCATGTCTATGGCTAGGAAACTTAACCATCTTTGATTCACGAGCTAGTCAAGTAGAGGCATACTAGTGACACTATGTTTGTCTATGTATTCACACATGTATTACGTTTCCGGTTAATACAATTCTAGCATGAATAATAAACATTTATCATGAAATAAGGAAATAAATAATAACTTTATTATTGCCTCTAGGGCATATTTCCTTCAATATATACTCATATACCCCGAAAACATCCACGAGCACCATGAAACCCTATTTCCACCGCCGCAACCTTCTGTACCCGTGAGATCCCATCGGGGCCTCTTCCGGCGCTCAGACGGAGGGGGAATCGATCATGGAGGGCTTCTACATCAACACCATAGCCTCTCTGATGAAGTGTGAGTAGTTTACCTCAGACCTTCAGGTCCATAGTTATTAGCTAAATGGCTTCTTCTCTCTCTTTGGATCTCAATACAAAGTTCTCCTCGATCTTCTTGGAGATCTATTCGATGTAATACTTTTTGCGGTCTATTTGTTGAGATCTGATGAATTGTGGGTTTATGATCAAGATTATCTATGAACAATATTTGAATCTCCTCTGAATTCTTTTATGTATGATTTGGTATCTTTGCAAGTCTCTTCGAATTATCAGTTTGGTTTGGCCTACTAGATTGATCTTTCTTGCAATGGGAGAAGTGCTTAGCTTTGGGTTCAATCTTGCGGTGTCCTTTCCCAATGACAGTAGTGGCAGCAAGACACATATTGTATTGTTGATATCGAGGATAAAAAGATGGGGTTTATACCATATTGCTTGAGTTTATCCCTCTACATCATGTCATCTTGCCTAATGCGTTACTCTGTTCTATGAACTTAATACTCTAGATGCATGCTGGATAGCGGTCGATGTGTGGAGTAATAGTAGTAGGTGCAGAATCGTTCGATCTACTTGTCGCGGACGTGATGCCTATATACATGATCATGCCTAGATATTCTCATAATTATGCACTTTTCTATCAATTGCTCGACAGTAATTTTTTCACCCACCGTAATACTTATGCTATCTTGAGAGAAGCCACTAGTGAAACCTATGGCCCTCGGGTCAATTGTCCATCATATAAATTTTCGATCTATTTTATCTTGCAATCTTTAATTTTCAATCTACATCCTAAAAATACCAAAAATATTTATCTTATTATCCCTATCAGATCTCACTTTTGCAAGTGGCCGTGAAGGGATTGACAACCCCTTTATCGCGTTGGTTGCAAGGTTCTTATTTGTTTCTGCAGGTATGAGGGATTTGAGTGTGTCCTCCTACTGGATTGATACCTTGTTTCTCAAAAATTAAGGGAGATACTTATGCTACTTTGCTGCATCACCCCTTCCTCTTCAAGGGAAAACCAACGCATGCTCAAGAGGTAGCAAGAAGGATTTTTGGCGCCGTTGCCGGGGAGTGTACGCACAAGTCAAGACATACCAAGTACCCATCACAAACTCTTATCCCTCGCATTACATTATTTGCCATTTGCCTCTCGTTTTCCTCTCCCCCACTTCACCCTTGTCGTTTTATTCGCCTTCTTTTTTCCAGTTTGCCTCTTTTTTGATTGCCTCTTGTGTGCTTGTGTGTTCGATTGTTTGTCACGATGGCTCAAGATAATACTAAATTGTGTGATTTTTCCAATACCAACAATAATGATTTTCTTAGCACTCCGATTGCTCCTATTACCGACGCTGAATCTTGCAAAATTATTGCTGCTTTGTTGAATCTTGTCATGAAAGATCAATTCTCTAGCCTTCCTAGTGAAGATGCCGCTACACATCTAAACAACTTTGTTGATTTGTGCAGTATGCAAAAGAAGAAAGATGTGGATAATGATATTGTTAAATTGAATCTATTTCCGTTTTCACTTAGAGATCGTGCTAAAACTTGGTTTTTGTCTTTGCCTAAAAATAGTATTGATTCATGGAATAAGTGCAAAGATGCCTTTATCTCTAAGTATTTTCCTCCCACTAAGATCATCTCTCTTAGAAACGATATTATGAATTTTAAGCAACTTGATCATGAACATGTTGCACAAGCTTGGAAGAGAATGAAATTAATGATACGTAATTGCCCTACACATGGTTTGAATTTATGGATGATTATACAAAAAATTTATGCCGGATTGAATTGTGCTTCAAGAAATCTTTTAGATTCGTCTATGGGAGGTACTTTTATGGAAATCACTTTAGGAGAAGCTACTAAACTCCTAGATAATATTATGATTAATTATTCTCAATGGCACACGAAAAATCTACTAGTAAAAAGGTTCATGCGATAGAAGAGATTAATGTTTTGAGTGGAAAGATGGATGAACTTATGAAATTGTTTGCTAATAAAGTATTTCCTCTGATCCTAATGATATGCCCTTATCCACTTTGATTGAGAATCATAATGAATCTATGGATGTAAATTTTGTTGGTAGGAACAATTTTGGTAACAACGCTTATATAGGAAACTTTAATCCTAGGCCCTTCCCTAGTAATTCCTCTAATAATTATGGTAATTCCTACAACAACTCTTATGGAAATTTTAATAAGTTGCCCTCTGATTTTGAGATTATTGTTAAAGAGTTTATGATTTCTCAAAAGAATTTCAATGCTTTGCTTGAAGAAAAATTGTCAAAGATTGATGAGTTGGCTAGGAATGTGGATAGAATTTCTCTTGATGTTGATTCTTTGAAACTTAGATCTATTCCACCTAAGCATGATATCAATAAGTCCCTCAAAGCCATGAGAATTTCCATTGATGAGTGCAAAGAAAGAACCGCTAGAATGCGTGCAAAATAAGATTGCTTTGTAAAAGTGAGTTCTTCTAGTTTTCATGATAATAGGGATGAAGATCTAAAAGTGATTGATGTGTCTCCTATTAAATCTTTGTTTTGCAATATGAATCTTGATAATCATAGGACTAGAGATGAGTCAACTTTAGTTAAGAGGCATCCCAATGGTTCAGAGTTTTTAGATCTTGATGCAAAAATTGGTAAAAGTGGGATTGAAGAGGTCAAAACTTTACATAGCAATGAACCCACTATTTTGGATTTCAAGGAATTTAATTATGATAATTGTTCTTTAATAGATTGTATTTCCTTGTTGAAATCTGTGTTAAATTCTCCTCATGCTTATAGTCAAAATAAACCTTTTACTAAACATATCGTTGATGCTTTAATGCAATCTTATGAATAAAAACTTGAATTAGAAGTTTCTATCCCTAGAAAACTTTATGATGAGTGGGAACATACTATTAAAATTAAAATTATAGATCATGAATGCTATGCTTTGTGTGATTTGGGTGCTAGTGTTTCCACGATTCCAAAAACTTTGTGTGATGTGTTAGGTTTCCGTGAATTTGATGATTGCTCTTTAAACTTGCACCTTGCGGATTCCACCATTAAGAAACCTATGAGAAGGATTAATGATGTTCTTATTGTTGCAAATAGGAATTATGTGCCCGTAGATTTTATTGTTCTTCATATAGATTGCAATCCTTCAAGTCCTATTATTCTTGCTAGACCTTTCCTTAGAACGATTGGTGCAATTATTGATATGAAAGAAGGGAATATTAGATTCCAATTTCCATTAAGGAAAGGCATGGAACACTTTCCTAGGAAGAAAATCAAGTTACCTTATGAATCTATTATGATCGCCACCTATGAATTGAATACCAAAGATGGCAATACTTAGATCTATTCTCGCTTTTATGCCTAGCTAGGGGCGTTAAACGATAGCGCTTGTTGGGAGGCAACCCGATTTTATTTTTGTTCTTTGCTTTTTGTTCCTGTTTTGTAATAAATAATTCATCTATACTCTGGTTAGATGTGGTTTTGTGTTTTAATTAATGTTTGTGTCAAGTAAAACCTTTAGGATAACCTACGATGATAGTTAATTTGATGTTGCTGAAAAACAGAAACTCTTGTGTGCATGATAATAATTTTCATAAATCACAGAAACGTGATTTTTAGTTGATTCTTTTTTCAGAATATTACTAAACAAATTACCTAGGACTTCCTAATTTGGTAGAATTTTTGGGGTTCCATAAGTATTCGATAGTTACAGATTTCTACAGATTGTTCTGTTTTTGACAAATTCTGTTTTTCGTGTGTTGTTTCCTTATTTTGATGAATCTATGGCTAGTATCCGGGGGTATGAACCATAGAGAAGTTGGAATACAATTAGGTTTAACACCAATATAAATAAATAATGAGTTCATTACAGTACCTTAAAGTGGTGATGTGTTTTCTTGCACTGACGGAGCTCATGAGATTTTCTGTTGAGTTTTATGTTGTGAAGTTTTCAAGTTTTGAGTAAAGATTTGATGGATTTTGGAATAAGGAGTGGCAAGAGCCTAAGCTTGGGGATGCCCAAGGCACCCCAAGGTAAAATTCAAGGACAACTAAAAGCCTAAGCTTGGGGATGCCCTGGAAGGCATCCCCTCTTTCGTCTTCGTTTATCGGTAACTTTACTTGAGGCTATATTTTTATTCACCACATGATATGTGTTTTGCTTGGAGCATCTTGTATGATTTGAGTCTTTGCTTTTTAGTTTATCACAATCATACTTGCTGTACACACCTTTTGGAGAGGCACACATGAATCGGAATTTATTAGAATACTCTATGTGCTTCACTTATATCTTTTGAGCTAGACAATTTTGCTCTAGTGCTTCACTTATACCTTTTTAGAGCACGGTGGTGGTTTTATTTTGTAGAAATTATTGATCTCTCATGCTTCACTTATATTATTTTGAGAGTCTTTTAGAACAGCATGGTAATTTGCTTTCGTTATAAAATTAGTCCTAATATGATGGGCATCCAAGTTGGGTAAAATAAAAACTTTCATATGGAGTGCATAAACACTATGATAAATTTGATACTTGATAATTGTTTTGAGATATAAAGGTGGTAATGTTAGAGTCATGCTAGTTGGGTAATTATGAAATTGAGAAATACTTGTGTTAAAGTTGGCAAGTCCCGTAGCATGCACGTATGGTGAACGTTGTGTGACAAATTTGAAGCATGGGGTGTTCTTTGATTGCCTTCCTTATGAGTGGAGGTCGGGATCGCGCGATGGTTAACTCCTACCAACCCTTCCCCTAAGAGCATGCATAGTAGTACTTTGCTTCGAGGGCTAATAAACTTTTGCAATAAGTATATGAGTTCTTTATGACTAATGTGAGTCCATGGATTATACGCACTCTTACCCTTCCGCAATTTGCTAGCCTCTACGGTACCGTGCATTGCCCTTTCTCACCTTGAGAGTTGGTGCAAACTTCGCCGAGGCATCCAAACCCCGTGATACGATACACTCTATCACACATAAACCTCCTTATATCTTCCTCAAAACAGCCACCATACCTACCTATTATGGCATTTCCATAGCCATTCCGAGATATATTACCATGCAACTTTCCACCGTTCCGTTTATTATGACACGCTCCATCATTTTCATATTGCTTTGCATGATCATGTAGTTGACATCGTATTTGTGGCAAAGCCACCTTTATAAATCTTTCATACATATCGCTCTTGATTCATTGCATATCCTAGTACACCACCGGAGGCATTCACATAGAGTCATATTTTGTCCAAAGTATTGAGTTATAATTCTTGAGTTGTAAATAAATAGAAGTGTGATGATTTCCATTATCAAAGCATTGTCCCATGTGAGGAAAGGGTGATGGAGACTATGATTCCCCCACAAGTTAGGATGGGACTCCGAACAAAAAAAAGGGAGAGAAAAAAGGGGAAAAAGAGAGGCCAAAGAAGCCCAAATAAAAAAAATGAGAGAAAAAGAGAGAAGGGCCAATGTTACTATCATTTTTTCCACACTTGTGCTTCAAAATAGCACCACGATCTTCAGGATAAAGAGTTTCTTACTTTGTCACTTTCGTATACTAGTGGGAATTTTTCATTATAGAACTTGGCTTGTATATTCCAATGATGGTTTTCCTCAAAGTGCCCTAGGTCTTCGTGAGCAGGCAAGTTGGATGCACACCCACTTAGTTTCTTTTTGATGAGCTTTCATACATTTATAGCTCTAGTGCATCTGTTGCATGGCAATCCCTACTCCTCGTATTGACATCAATTGATGGACATCTCCATAGCCCGTTGATTAGCCACGTCAATGTGAGACTTTCTCTTTTTTTGTTTTCTCACATAATCCCTATCATCCTACTCTACTCCACCCATAGTGCTATGTCCATGGCTTACGCTCATGTATTGCATGAGGGTTGAAAAGGCTGAAGCGTGTTAAAAAGTATGAACCAATTGCTTGGCTGAAACCGGGGTTGTGCATGATGGGAGCATTTTGTGTGACGAAAATGAAGCATGGCCAAACTATATGATTTTGTAGGGATAAGCTTTCTTTGGCTATGCTATTTTGATAAGACATAAACTGCTTGGTTAGCATGCTTGAAGTATCACTATTTTTATGTCAATATTAAACTTTTATCTTGAATCTTTTGGAACATTCATGCCACAATAAAGAGAATTACATTGAAAATTAAGTTAGGTAGCATTCCACATCAAAAATTCTATTTTTATCATTTACCTACTCGAGGACGAGCAAGAATTAAGCTTAGGGATGCTTGATACGTCTCTAACGTATCTATAATTTTTTATTGTTCCATGCTATTATATTATCTGCTTTGGATGTTTAATGAGCTTTTGTCGGATGTTGGGTTCCGGAAGACCCTTAAGGTTCGAAATCTGGGGTGCGCACGAGGATCTCTCCCCTACCGATCTACGTCTGATCGCCTCGTGAAATCTAAGCTGAAAACGATGAAAAACACAAGGGACACGAGATTTATACTGGTTCGGGCCACCGTTATGGTGTAATACCCTACTCCAGTGTGTGGTGTAGTGGATTGCCTCAGGGGCTGCTGATGAATAGTACAGGGGAAGAACGGCCTCGTGAGAGGTGTTCTTGAGCTGATGCGATGAACTGCTTGGGTGAGTTCGACCGCTTCTCTCTCTCTCTAGTCTTCCCAGAATCTGGATCCCCTCTCCCACTCTGTGGTGGCTAGCTCTATTTATAGAGGCCCTGGCCTCTTCCAAAATATTGAGCGGGAAGGGCGCCAACAATGGCCATTTCGAAGGGGAACATCTAGTACAAGCTATCCTGACTAAAGTTAGTCTTCGGCTGCCAAAAGCACTGGCGATGACGCCGTCTTGGGCTCCACGGTGACCTCCATCCTGCCGCTCCGCTGGTCTTGGTCTCGTTGCACTGAAATGGCAACCTTTGCCTGATGCCTCGGTACTCCACACCTGTGCTTGCCCCCTTTGCACCAAAGAGGAAACAAGGACACTGCGTAGGCCGGCACCCGCCTGGCGCCCGCCTGGTCTCGATCGTCATGGCTTGCGTCACGAGAACCTCACGAGGTACCCTGCCTTGATCTCTCCGCCTCCTCGTGAGCCTGCCTGGCAAGGCCGTTCCTGAGGAAGCCTTGCATCGTCCGCCCCGCGAGGCTTGGCCCCTCGCGAGGGTCTTAAGTCTTGTGCTGATGAAGACAGGCCGTACTGGGCCACCACTTGAGCCATGCCGCAGGCTGTAGGCAGGCAAGTCTGGGGACCCCCGTTCCCAGAACGCCGACAGTAGCCCCCGGGCCCAAGGCGCGCTCGGACTTGGCTTAGCGGAGAAGCGAAGGGGCAAGTGCGGAGCGCCGCGGGCCCCGTCAGCCTGCGGCCTTTGGCGCCGTGTGGCGGTTGATTGGACGTGGGCGTCTCCGCTTCCCTACACTGCCTCGGCAACCGCTCGACTTGACAAGTCCCTGTATGCAAAAACGGGTCATGATTACCTGCGAACTTGGAGGCCGACGGTTGGCTTCCTTCCGGTTATAAATGCTAGAGGGCGCAGGCCTCCGCCGTGCATCTTCCTCCTTGCCTCCATCTTTCTCCCCATAGAAGCTACTCGCCATCTCCCATGGCGCCGCCGAAGAGGTTCTTGGCCGTAGAGAAGGGAAAGGCTCGTCGGGAAGGGCCTGACTCTCCCCTGGCCAAGCGCGGCCGAGGCCGTCCACGCAAGCATCCTATGGCCCCCATAGTGGCTTCCCGCGGTCATGGAGGCGATCCCCTGCACGGCGATGGGTGCCAGATTGTCGAGGGGAGGCGCGCCGTGACTGCGCGGCCTCCCAGGCCGCGCTTCCACTCGGCGGAGGTGCTGCCGGAGTTTGTCGTGTGGTCGGCGGACCCGACCAGCACCTGGCTCCAGCTTCCCCGCTTCTTTGCAGGTGAACTTCCGACTGGCTCTCCGAGCGCCTCTGGCTTCAAGCGGATGGTTGCTGTAGCAGGGCCTCCAGGGATTCGGTGGAGGTCTCCGTCGCCGAGAATGTGGCCCTAACCCACGTTTGGCAAATGTCTGCCCGCGCGCGTGGCCTGAGCCAGCGATGCACCCTTCACTTCAAGTTCGATGGTGACGCCACCATCTACGTGAGGGTGTTCGGAGAAGACGGTCGCCGCGCCGGGTGCTGCCCTGAAGACGATGACCGCGGCTGGGTACCCAGCCCCGGCGATGATCTGGATGAAGATGACGGCAGGCGCGCGGTCAGCGGCACTCGTGGTTTGCCAAGCTTCAGCGGCTCTCCTTCGGACAGCAGCTCCTCCAGCGGTGTCCGCGACCAGCCTCCGCGCCATCGCGCTCGCTTTGAGGGAGGTAGCAGGTCAGCCCACCGTCGCGCATCGATGAAGCACGAGGAGGAGTAATTGAGCTCCGGAGGCAGTATGAGCTCTCGTGGCGAGTTGGTGCCGAGCAAGTCACGTCTACTTTGTTTTTCTCCCTTCCCTGCGCAAAGAGAAAGTAGTGTAGGGCCCCGTGGGGGCGTGTTTGACTGTTGCTGTTAATTACCATGCTGTTTCCGCTGTTTCGGTGCTGTGTTTTTGTGCCACATGCCCGCGTGCAGGAATTACTTAGCTCGGGGGGACTTGTCGCGGTCTTCGCTTCCCGAGGCTGAGGCCTCGCCGCGTGCTTCATGCCCTGCAAGGATTAGTCAGGAGGGGTAGCTTCCGGTCTCGGTTGCGGAGGCGACTGACTCAGGTCCTTTGTTCGTGTCGAGATGCCCGTGGGGCACGGACTGGGAGGGGTGCTCCCGTAGTGGACTTGAATAGGAAAACCTCAAACGACTAGGGCAAAAAACACTCGCGAGGGCGCCCGCGTAGCCCCCTCGCGAGACTTGCGCGAGAGAAAACGAGGCAAGTGGGCGAAAAAGACAAAGAGTCACAAGGTAAGGACGACAACAACTCCAATAAAACTTCAAATAGGAACGAACAAGCCAACTGCAGAAAGCAAATGAAAAAGCCGCGCCCGGCACCTAATCTAGTCTTCGATGTCTTCTCACCAGCGCAGAGCTAAGTGCTGCCACTGGGCGTGGGCGGGAGCCCCCGAGGCCCGAGGGCAGCTCTCCGGAGACTCCGGGGCGTGTACAACCCCAACTCATTATTATGTGAGAGTGTCACAGGCGGCGAGCTTCACAGACATTGGCCTTCTTCACAGGCTCCAGGCCTTTCTCGGGAAAATGAGCTTCACAGGCGTTGGCCTTCTTCACAGGCACCGGGCCTTTCTTGGTTCATCTAGCTTCACAGGCGCCGGGCCTTCTTTACAGGCTCTGGCCCTTTCTTCAAGGGTAGAACTTCCGGAGATGCTGGATGTTCTGCGTGTTCGGGATGGGCTTCCCCTCCTGAGTCTCCAAGCGTGCAGCGCCAGGCCTAGAGACATGAACAACCTTGAATGGTCCCTCCCATATGGGCGAGGGCTTGTGCAGCCCCTCCCTGGAGAGCACTCGTCTGAGCACGAGGTCACCTACCTCGAGGGTCCTGGGGCGGATGCTGCGGCAGTGGTACCGCCACAGTGCTTGTTGGTATCTCGCAGCCCGAAGCGCAGCCTCCCGACGACATTCCTCCCCAAGCACGAAGTCCACCCCACGCATGGCGTCCAGCTGTGCTTCGTCGAAAGCCAGGACCCGCGCGGAGCGATACCTGACCTCGTGAGGAAGGACCGCCTCAGCACCGTAGACGAGGAAGAACGGGGTTTCGCCGGTCGACTTGGTAGCGGTAGTACGGATGGACCATAGCACGGACTGAAGCTCATCGTGCCAGCCTCTACTGCAGGCCTCCAGCTTCTTCTTGAAGGTTCGGGTCTGGAGGCCCTTCAGGACCTACCCGTTGGCACGCTCAGCTTGGTCGTTGCTCCGAGGGTGTGCCACCGAAGCGTAGCATATCTGTGTTCCAAGGTTACCACAATATGTTTTGAAGAGATTCCTGGTGAACTGCGAACCGTTGTCGGTGATGATGCGATTGGGTACCCGAAACCGGCTCACGAGGCCCCTGATGAACTTGACTGCTGAGCCAGCCGGGATCGTGCAGACGGCTTCCACTTCGGCCCACTTAGTGAATTTGTCGATGGCGACGTAAAGGTAGCGATAGCCCCCTGGCGCCCGAGGAAATGGGCCAAGGATGTCCAGTCCCCAAACAGCGAACGACCACGAGAGGGGAATGGTCTGAAGGCCATGAGCTAGCTGGTGAATCTGCTTGGCGTGGAACTGACAGGCCTCACAAGCCTTCACCAGCTCGATTACGTCGTTGAGTGCTGTTGGCCAATAGAAACCGCTGCGAAATGCCTTGTCGATGAGTGTGTGCGAAGACGAGTGGTGCCCGCAGTCTCCACCGTGAATGTCTGCCAGCAGCTCTTTTCCTTGCTCCCTGGAGATGCAGCGTAGAGTAACATCGTTCGGCTGCTTTCGGTAGAGCTCTCTTTCTTGGATGTAGTAGGCCGTGGCCTGTCGCGCCACGCGCTCTGCGTCCTCCTCCTTCTCCGGCAGGGTCCCTTGCATCAAGTAATCCTTGAACTCCGCGGTCCAACATCCCTCCTGAGGCTCCAGCGCCAGGAGCAAGCATGCCCCTGAGGTTGGGCCACGGGCCAGGGCTCCCGAGGCAGGTGGTTGAGGGAGCTCCTCCCTAGGCTGTGCCGTGCTTGATAGTGATGGCGCCGCCGAGGGTTCGAAGAGTCGCTCCTCGAAGATGCCAGGCTCCTGAGGCAGCCGCCTGGACGCCCTCTTGGCGATGTCATCAGCCTCTTGATTGGTGTCGCGAGGCACGTGTTGCAACTCCAGCCCCCAAAATTGTTTCTCCATCCTGCGGACCTCCGCAAGATACGCTTCCATGTGCTCGTCCTTGGGCTCGTATACCTTGTTGGAGAAGTTGACGAGGAGTTGTGAATCGCCCTTGATGATGAGGCACTTTACCCCCAAGGCGACTGCAACTTTCAAGCCTGCTATCAGGCCCTCGTACTCTGCTATGTTGTTGGAGACCTTCTCTCCATGCTGGAAGTAGAGTTGCACAACGTAGTAGAGCTTGTCTTGAGTGGGGGATATGAGCACTGTGCCAGCCCCCGCGCCCTGTCACGAGAACGCTTCGTTGAAGTACATGACCCAGCCGTCCGGTGCTTCACTTCCCGGGGAAAGCGACCGGTCCTCGCCTGCTTTGAGCCCCGGTGCCTCTACCCATTCCACCATGAAATCTGCAAGTGTGGCTCCCTTGATGACCCTGGTCGTGCTGAATTCTAGCTGAAATGCTTGCAGTTCGATGTTCCATTCAGCGGCCCTCCCAGTTGAGTTGGCGCTCCTGAGTACCCTTTCCAAGGGGTATGCTGAGACAACCTTGATGGCGTGGCCTTGAAAGTAGTGTTGCAGCTTGCGCGAGGCCACTAACAGTGCGAGGAGGAGTTTTTGGGACATGGGGTACCGCGCCCTCGCGTCCTGTAGCACCGTGCTGACAAAGTAGACAGGGTGCTCGACGAGGTTGAGGGTGCTGGCATAGCCTGCGTCCTCTGGAGGTTGAGGCGCCTCCAGAGACGACGGAGCCCCCAGCGCTTGGTCGCTTGGAGAGGCCTCCTCCGCTCTGGGTGCGCTCCCCTGCTGAGGTTGATCCTTTTCTGCTGCGGTCGTGGTCTTCACGAGGCCTTCTTGGCCTTGCTCTGCTTCGGCCGGGACGGCGGCTGCGGCCTTGGTCTGGCGCTCCTCTCTAACCGCCACCAGGGCTGCGCTGGCGGAATAGGGGGTGGCTGCAAGGTAAAGCACAAAGGGCTCCCGAGGGCACGGAGCTACCATCACCGAAGGGATGGTAAGGTACTTCTTGAGATCTTGGAATGCCTTGTCGGCCTCTTCAGTCCACTCAAATGGGCCCTTCTTCTTCATCAGCTTGAAGAAGGGCAGTGCCCGCTCCCCCATCTTGGAGATGAAGCGTCCTAGCGCGGTTACACGCCCGATGAGCTTCTGCATTTCTATGAGGGTCTTCGGCGGGCTCATGTCTTCCAATGCCTTGACCTTCTCTGGGTTGTCCTCGATGCCCTTGTGGGACACGAGGAAGCCCAAGAGCTTGCCCGAAGGGACTCCAAATACGCACTTCTCCAGATTGAGCCGCAGATCTACTTCATGGAGGTTCGCGAAGGTTTCTTCCAGGTCCTGTATCAGGGTTTTTGCCTCCCGAGACTTCACCACAATGCCATCGACATAAGTTTAGCATTTCTCCTGAGCTGCCGGCCCAAGGCGATGTGCATCAGCCGCTGAAAGGTCACTCCTGCGTTGCGCAGCCCAAACGGCATGCAGGTATAGCAGTACACTCCGCACGGGGTCAGGAAGGCCGTTTTCTCCATGTCTTCTACCGCCATCTTGATCTAGTGATAGCCCGAGAAGGCATCCAGGAAGCACAATAGGTCACACTCAGCGGTAGAGTCAACGATCTGGTTCGATGCGAGGGAGCGGGAATGGATCCTGTGGGCAGGCCTTGTTGAGGTTGGTGAAGTCGACACACATGTGTTCCTTTCCTCCCTTTTTTGGCACGACAACAGGGTTGGCCAGCCAATCAGGGTAGTGGACCTCGCGAATGACTCCTGCTGCCTCTAACTTGCAGGTCTCTTGGACGATGAAGGCCTGCTTTTCAGTGGACTGCCGCCTTGCCTTTTGCTTCATGGGGCGTACGTTGGGGCACACGTTGAGATGATGTTCAATCACATCCCTTGGGACTCCTGCCAGCTGATCAGGCTCCCATGCAAACACCTTCTTGTTTGCACGCAGGAACTTGACCAAGGCCTCCTCCTGCTCACACTCGAGGTTGGCGCCTATGGTGAAGGTGGCGCCAGTGGATCCATCCTCGTCGACTGGTGCCTGCTTGGTATCTGCCTTGTCTTGGCTGAATAGCTGCTTCTTCTTAGCCGGTGCAGCCCCCTTGGACTCAAGGACATCTGCGCTGGCGGGATGCGCCACCGCGGCCGTCTTGAAAGCAAGCTTGAGCGCTTGTAGTGCATCCATTGTGTCTCCGAACACGATAAGGACGCCGCTGCTCCCGGGCATCTTCATGAGGTTGTACGCCGGGTGAGTCGCTGCGATGAATTGGGCCAAGGCTGGGTAGCCGAGGATGGCGTTGTACGGGAGGCCGATGGGGGCGATGTCAAAGTCAATCAGCTCCATGCAGAAGTTGTCGTGGGTGCCGAAGGTCACTAGGAGGCGGATCTGCCCCAGGGAGCCGGTGGAACCGCCTCCGACGCCCGAGAAGGGCCTGCTGGGTTGAAGCCGCTCTAGCGGCACGTGGAGGAGGCTGAAGGCCTCCACCGAAAGCACATTGAGGCCGGCACCACCGTCGATGAGGGTCCTGGTGACGGCCACTTGGCAGATGGTGGGGGTGCATAGCATCGGGAGCGCGCCCGAGCAGGCGGTGTTGGAGGGGTAATGATCCGAGCTGAAGGTCAAATCGGCCTTGGGTGCCACCCAGCCCGGGGGGTTTCTCGGCGCTTAAGGGCGGCGCCGATCTGGCGGACGAACGGCCTGACATGGCGGCTCGAAGGTGGTGCCTGCGATCCGCCCAGGATGGCCGCGACGACTGGGGGTGCTGGCGCAGCATGATGGGCGAGGAAGAGGTTGCACAACTCCTCCCAGGAGGCCACAGAAGCCGCTGGCAGGTGGAGCAGCCACATGCGCGGGACGCCGGTGAGGGCGATGGGCAGCCAGCTCGCCATGACCTGGTCGTCGCCCCCGGCCTTGAGGACGGCTTCTTCATACGCTAGTAGGAAGGCCTGCGGGTCGGCCGTGCCATCATAGCGTGGTGGCATGTCCGGCTTGAACTTGCGCGACCACTGCACCTGTCGCAAGGCGGGGGCCAGGGCTCGGAGCCCCTAGTCTCCGCGCCGGCATCGACAGCTGGAGTGGGGGGTGCGTTGGCCGCCATGAGGGCAGAGCGTGGTGTTGATGGGGAACAGGTCGACGGAAGGGAGAGCTCCGGTGCACCCCTACCTGGCGCGCCAAATGTCGGATGTTGGGTTCCGGCAGACCCTTAAGGTTCGAACTCTGGGGTGCGCACGAATATCTCTCCCCTACCGATCTACGTCCGATCGCCTCGTGAGATCTAAGCTGAAAATGATGAACAACACAAGGGACACGAGATTTATACTGGTTCGGGCCACCGTTGTGGTGTAATACCCTACTCCAGTGTGTGGTGTGGTGGATTGCCTCAGGGGCTGATGATGAATAGTACAAGGGAAGAACAGCCTCGCGAGAGGTGTTCTTGAGCTGATGCGATGAACTGCTTGGGTGAGTTCGACCGCCTCTCTCTCTAGTCTTCCCAGAATCTGGATCCCCTCTCCCACTCTGTGGTGGCTAGCTCTATTTATAGAGGCCCTGGGCCTCTTCCCAATTATTGAGCGGGAAGGGCACCAACAACGGCCATTTCGAAGGGGAACATCTAGTACAAGCTATCCTGACTAAAGTTGGTCTTCGGCTGCCAAAAGCACTGGCGATGACGCCGTCTTGGGCTCCACGGTGACCTCCATCCTGCCGCTCCACTGTTCTTGGTCTTGTAGCACTGAAATGGCAACCTTTGCCTGATGCCTCGGTACTCCACGCCTGTGCTGGCCCCCTTTGCGCCAAAGAGGAAACAAGGACACTACGAAGGCCGGTGCCCGCCTGGCGTCCGCCTACCGCCCGCCTGGTCTCGATCGTCATGGCTTGCGTCACAAGCACCTCACGAGGTACCCTGCCTTGATCTCCCCGCTTCCTCGTGAGCCTTCCTGGTGAGGCCGTCCCTGAGGAAGCCTTGCATCGTCCACCCCACGAGGCTTGGCCCCTCGCGATGGTCTTGAATCTTGTGCTAATGAAGACGGGCCGTACTGGGCCACTACTTGAGCCACGCCGCAGGCCGCAGGCAGGCAAGTCTGGGGACCCCCGTTCCCAGAACGTCGACAGCTTTATTATGCACTTTTATATTATTTTTGGGACTAACCTATTAACCGGAGGCCCAGTGCAAATCAATGTTTTTTTGCCTATTTCAGTGTTTCGCAGAAAAGGAATATCAAACGGAGTCCAAACGGAATGAAACCTTCGGGAGAGTCGTTTTTCGGAACAAACACAATCTAGGAGACTTGGATGGACGTCAAGGAAGCAACGAGGCGGCCATAAGGTAGGAGGGTGCGCCCAGGGGGGAAGGCGCGCCCCCACCCTCGTGGGCCCCTCGTGGCTCCACCGACCTACTTCTTTCGCCTATATATACTCATATACACCAAAAACATCCAGGAGCGCCACGAAACCCTATTTCCACCGCCGCAACCTTCTGTACCCGTGAGATCCCATCTTGGGGCCTCTTCCGGCACTCTGCCGGAGGGGGAATCGATCACGGAGGGCTTCTACATCAACACCATAGCCTCTCCAATGAAGTGTGAGTAGTTTACCTCATACCTTCGGGTCCATAGTTATTAGCTAGATGGCTTCTGCTCTCTCTTTGGATCTCAATACAAAGTTCTCCTCGATCTTCTTGGAGATCTATTGATGTAATACTTTTTGCGGTGTGTTTGTCGAGATCCGATGAATTGTGGGTTTATGATCAAGATTATCTATGAACAATATTTGAATCTCCTCTGAATTCTTTTATGTATGATTTGTTTTCTTTGCAAGTCTCTTCGAATTATCAGTTTGATTTGGCCTACTAGATTGATCTTTCTTGCAATGGGAGAAGTGCTTAGTTTTGGGTTCAATCTTGCTGTGTCCTTTCCCAGTGACAGCAGGGGCAGCAAGGCACATATTGTATTTTTTCCATCGAGGATAAAAAGATGGGGTTTATATCATATTGCTTGAGTTTATCCCTCTACATCATGTCATCTTGCCTAATGCGTTACTCTGTTCATATGAACTTAATACTCTAGATGCATGCTGGATAGCGGTCGATGTGTGGAGTAATAGTAGTAGATGCAGAATCGTTTCGATCTACTTGTCGCGGACGTGATGCCTATATACATGATCATGCTTAGATATTCTCATAACTATGCACTTTTCTATCAATTGCTCAACAGTAATTTTTTCACCCACCGTAATACTTATGCTATCTTGAGAGAAGCCACTAGTGAAACCTATGGCCCCCGGGTCTATTTTCCATCATATAAGTTTCTAATCTATTTTATCTTGCAATCTTTACTTTTCAATCTACATCATAAAAATACGGAAAATATGTATCTTATTATCTCTATCAGATCTCACTTTTGCAAGTGGCCGTGAAGGGATTGACAACCCCTTTATCGCGTTGGTTGCAAGGTTCTTATTTGTTTGTGCAGGTACGAGGGATTTGAGTGTGGCCTCCTACTGTATTGATACCTTGGTTCTCAAAAACTGAGGGAAATACTTACGCTACTTTGCTGCATCACCCTTTCCTCTTCAAGGGAAAACCAACGCATGCTCAAGAGGTAGCACCAAACGTTCCTTACTCTGCCTTGTTATCTCCCTCGAAAACCCAATGCATGGAGTGCAACTACGCGTTGATCAGTCAAGAAATCAAAGTTGGCTTGCATGCGAGTTAATACGTGGCCCTGCATGGTAGCTAAAATGACATCTCTTAGTTGTTTGGATTAATTGTTGCGTTTAGAGACAGAAATCAGGGCTTTGATTCGAGGAAGGACCGGTCAAGTTTCTCCTTCTCCTCCAATCTGCTTGCACCTTGGTCCCTCTGCACCTTCTAACCTGACTTATTACACCTAGACGGAGGGAGTAGTACGAGATACGGTGGCACACTGACTTAGGTCGAATACAAGTGCCCAAAATTGTGTGCATGTTATAATAAGGATTCACTTAAAATAGTATGTGAGCGAACAGAGGGATCAATTAGACAGTGTTCACGAGCAGTAGCGAGATGTGTGAGGTAAGATACAACGCTAGCGCTTTTAATTTTTCTTATTAATTTGTTTGTTTCACCCTCTGACTGGTGGGACCCAACGTACTACATGGAGATAGATAAGGTGACTAAGGCTGCATTATTTCTGTACTACCAACACCGCTTTAAATCCCAAAAGACCTTAGACTAGTCACAATGGATAGTACCTTAGACTAGTAACATGCATATGTTACTAGTCTATGTTACTACTACCTCTATAGTCGGGAGTAACATTGTGTGATATCATGCAACACTTCATTTATTAGATTGTAGACTCATTTTGTCTTGGTATGTGTGATGTTACAGTAACTAGATATGCTACCATATGCCTCTCTTTCCTCATTAATTACTTGCCACATCATCTATTTTGCCTAAAGATGTGTTATGTTACCACCTATGTTACTCCCACTGTGGATAGTCTTACCACCAAAGCCACATGACACGATTATGCTTTAAATCCCAATGACTCCCATGCAAAAAAAAACACGACATGCTTGTCACACGAATGCAGGAATGTATAAAAGGTTATTTTCCTCTCGTTGAACATAATGGGAGGGTGGTGTAGCTGGTTAGCCTGTTCGCTCATCAAACTTGAGGTCTCGGTTCGATAACTACACTTGAGCATAATTTTGTTTTTGTTCGACTTCTTTCTTCCACCCAATGATAGGTAGGCCCCGCATGACAAAGAGAGATAGTGATCTGGGGTGGTGCCAGGAGGATTCTTTGACTGGTCAAAATGGATGGATACGGAGCTATACGATCGCGTAGTGACTATATAATCACCTCATCACGTATACGCTGCAGCCTTGGTGCTTGTTTTCTAGGGGTTGCTCTCTTTACACTCTCTCTCCAGTACATATATACCCACTGGAGACTCAGCGCTTGTAGTTGCTCTCTTCACACTCTCTCACCCTCTCCAGATCTAAACAAGACTTTGTTGGCCTCTCTCTCTCCCCTCACTGCTGGTCAAAGAGCCGACAGGATCCGTCCGCCGGGAAGGGAAGGAGGCTTAACGCTGTCGCCGTCGGCGAGGGAGGGAATCCACTATCGGCGCAACTGTTTTCTTTCACCCAGCAGCGGTGCGGGAGGGCCTCCGACCCCTTCTTTGCCGCCATACATAGTGTGGGCCGAATGGCCGCTGGTCACCCACCGAACCACACCCAAAGAACGTTAAGGTATAATTTACTTATTCCACATGCATTTCTCTAGCTGCATGTGGGCTTTTTCTGCTTCTGCCTTGAACCTAGGTGTTGGATCAAACAGGAAAGTAGTGGGGAAAGTTGTATAACATGAATCTAGGACGTGGTTCAAAGAGGAAAGGAATGGGGGAAAGTAGTGGGGAAAGTTATATAGCATGAATCTAGGACGTGGTTCAAAAAGGAAATGAAGGGGGGAAAGTAGTGGGGAAAGTTGTATAGCATGAATCTAAGACGTGGTTCAAGGAGGAAAGGAATGGGGGAAAGTAGTGGGGAAAGTTGTATAGCATGAATCTAGGACGTGGTTCAAAGAGGAAAGGAAGGGGGAAAGTACTATTACAGACTGGCTATCTAGCACCTACGTTGGTCGAAAAGGGAAAACAATGACAAACACAGTACGCACATCTGTAACAATTTAATCTTTTGTTTTGGGGGACAAGGCTGTAGTTTGAGCAGGATTAGATTTGCTGCGCTCACATAGGGAAAGGTGTCTAAAGATAACAAAACTGGGACCAACAAAAATATGCTCCTTGGTTGTCTGTTCTTTGTTGCAACAGACTGTGCATCACCCCTTCATACATCGGTAGATGCACATGGTGCTGGTGCGTCCACTGTCCCATGCAACTCTTTAGCTGTTGTTAATCTAAGGCCCTGTTTGGTTAAAAACTCCCTAGTCCCTACCTGCTTGGTTCCAGGGACTAAACATGGACTAGAGGTTATTAAATGACATGCTAAAAGACCATGTTACCCCTAGTAATGAGCTAATAGAGACAAGGTGCGATGCAGGCTAGGGGCAACTGTTGGAAAAAAATCCCAAAAAGACTCCCTCGGGGTCTTCTTTCTTTAGTCCCAAATGCCCACTTTTAGTCCCTAAAAGTCCCTCCTGTTTAGTTTAGATGGGACTGACATGGAGTTTTTTTAGTCCCTACACCAAAATGTCCCTGCAAACAAACACCCTCTAATAATGCCGCTGGAAAATTGATGCAATGCCACAGTTAAAAGCAAATTACTTGTTTAACGAATTTTATTGTTAATATAATCTCTCTGTTAATATTAATCAACGCCACCGTTTGAGAAATGCTACTATCTTGCTTTCTTCCCCATTTAGATAAGTTAGATGCTTCTTTTTTTAGCTTCTGTGTCATCCACCGTTATTGACCACTAGTTGTTTCCTTTGCACCTCTGTGTAAATAGGGTTATCTACTTCACCTCGTTGCTATTGTGACCTTTTGTTGCACTACACAAAACACTTTTGTTTTAAGAGTGTTTTGTGCAGTTAAACCAAAATGTCACACCGACAACGTTGCTTGATTGCTTGATCTTAGTGGAACTGCACAAGAGGAGATCTTACTTCCTATCCGTGTTGGCAAATTTGGTTCAGATCTTCTTCTTGTGAGTTGTTTGAATTCCACGTCATGAGAGGTTAGTACTAGCTTTCTTTCACATGATTGTGCAGTGTGCTTTCATATGTTGTGCTACTTGTACGGTAATGTTGCTTGATTTTAGTGAACTGCACAAATGGAGACAAGACTTCCAATCTGTATGTGCACCGTAATATCCCATTGAGGTGAGATAAGGATATTTCACAACCGTTGGCCTGTATTTTGCCACTTTCATCAGAAAATTAATGTCGTTGTTTAGTGCTATACTTGTGCTCCCTAATTGACATGCCAAATCTTACATTGAAGGAGAAGCTTGTCCGTTATTGAACCAAGTGATGAAGGGGAAGAACAAGCGGAATAAAAAGAAAAATCAACTCCCGGTGCTGTAATGAAGCACTGGAACTGTGATGACACAAGTAATGATATAGTTTTGCATCTTAATTTATTGCTATGGCTGGAACGAGCAATTGTTTTGCCACTGATTTGATGCCACTCTTAATGTAATATGTAATTATCTCAACTTGTGCAAACATGGATCTGCTTTGAAGATACCATATATTTTAGGGAACTTCACAAGATGTTGGAAACATTAAACTAATCGAGGAGTATATAGTAAGCATGGCAACCACAGTAGATAGCAACAAATGGTTCTGGGGAAGTGCTTGATCTGTATGCTCTACGCAATAAGCCTCCTGACAAAGGTTGGTACTCGCCCACAGATTTCATCCATATGATTGAGCTTTGTCATCTCTATTGGTGTTGTGCCACTGTTTAGATTCTGTCATGAGAAAGTGGTATTGTCCTTGAGAAGTGCTTCATCTGTGCTGTTTTAAATATTTTGTTTCCTTTTTTCGATCAAACAGGGATGCTAGCATTTAGTTGTCCTCTTGTCTTTGCACAACAGGATCATCCTCCTATGAAGAAGAATATGGAGTACATGAAGTGACTAGTTCCGATTATGCCAGGATGAAGAAGCCATGTCTATCTTCTCATCAGAAGCATCAGTTGAAGGATGGTTACATTACTCCCCACAAGACCAAACTAACTTCAACTCAGAAGGACTGAAAGATCTCCATTTTGTTGCTGTGATGCACAAGTACAATGTTGTTCTAGGATTCTCTCCGGTGAGTTCCATTTTTTTAAAAGTGTGCTCTACATGGACCATGTAGGTGCATGTTTAAACTGTCAATTCATAGTACAGTTTGCTTTATACTAATCACTTTTTTTGTATTTGTGAAAACAGGGGTGCTTAGCTTGATTTCAATGGGAACTACACAAAACGTTCATGAATACATCGAATCATTCATTTCCACCACAAGAAAGGAGGTGCCAATAAGTTCAAGGCGTTGCAACATATAAGGGTGAAATTATACAAGCTAAGCGCGAATTTGGTTGATTTTGGTGGAACTGCACAAAAAGAACAGCTGGTTTATTTAGCACGAGGTGCCATGTCAATGTCTGAACTGATGGCAAACCCTGCCCATTCCACAATCATAGGCATTTGATATTTTGGAATGGGACAACCTTGTCAAAATTTTGTCATTGATGTTAGCAAGAAGACATGCGTTCGATATTTTCGAATGGGACGCCCTTTGCTGTCAACAACATCGATCGATTTTTGTTTATTCTTTAGTTGTGAAGTAAATGTTGGCTCTGAAATGTGAATCGCTGAGATGCATAATCATCGATTGTTTTGAATGTTCTCTATGAATTGCCAGGCTTGTGTGTTTGATTGCAATGTACAGGTACGCTAAAAAGCTGCTCAAACTCTTTGCACTCCCTCTGTTCCTTTTTACTTCGCACATTGTGAAAGTTCATAATTTTTTCTATAAGATTGGTCAAAGTAGAGATACTTTGACTACAGAAACTTGTATGCAGACTAAAAAGGACCAGAGGGGGTACATGTGAAACTGCTGCACACGAGGTGATCACCCTGGGAATAATGCTAGTACGTATTGTTTTGCATGTTCATCCAATCCCAGTGATAGAAGAATTCAAACTAATCGAACTAAATTCATTCATACATGGTCCGATTTTATATAAACATGCCGGATTTATTACATTTCATACATTCTTCAACTAAAAAGGGATGCACTAGAGGTATATTTAATTAACCGAAGCTACCCACATGTGTCCGGCTGAGCCGAACAAAAGCTTCTTCTCCAGTGGACTAAGCTTCAGTGACTTAACTGCAGGTGCAGTTGCATAACTGACATGTGGCCCAGATGCCTGTTGGGCCCACGTGTCAGTCAGCCAGCTGCCAACAGTTAAGTAGAAGCAGCGTCCTTCTCCAACATAGCTCTCCGACTCCACGTCACCGCCAAGAAGCTAATTGACCATCAATGGTCAACCCGCCTAGCTTGGCTTCAACCGGAGGGTAGCAGTGGTGGCCTCACTTGGACCCGAGCGGCAGCGACCTACCGTGTTCTACTCTTCCTCATTTTCTGTGTGGCGCGACCTTGTTGGCAGCGCGGCGGGGTCTCGACGGAGCCGGCGATGTCCTCTGTCTCGTTGCCGGTGAGGCAGCGCCTCGGCGGAGCGGGGGAAATCCTTCCCCATGTTGCCAGCAGGGTGGGGCGTCAGCTGAGCCGGCAATGTCCTCTGCCTTGTTGTTGGCGGGGCAGGACCTCGGTGGAGTAGGGCATCCGCCTCGGTGTTGGTGGGGCGGGGCCTTGGCAGAGCCGGCGATGTCCTCTGTCTTGTTCCCGGCGGGGCGGCGCCTCGGCGGAGCGGGGGAAATCCTCCCCCTCGTTGCCGGCAGGGTGGGGTCTCGGCTGAGCCGACGATGTCCTCTACCTCGTTGTTGGCAGGGCGGGGCCTCGGCATAGCCAGCAGTGTCTTCTGCCTCGTTGTTGGCGCCGTGGGGCCTCGGCGGAGCAGGGCCTCGTCGATGCCAGCAGAGCGGGGACTCGTCGGAGCCGGCATTGTCCTCTGCCTCGTCCTCGGTCTCACCAAACAGCGCCTCGCCCGCTTTGTTGCCCTATTTGTAGGCGGCCACAGCCTCCGCCACCCGCATGCGGCACTGCCAGCACTCAAGACGGCCCTCGCGGGCGGAACGGTACGAGTTGATCAGCGCCTCCGGCTCCGCCCGCTCCACGGTGATCTGCTCCTCCGCCTGCAGGTGTCCTGGAGGAGATGGTGGTTGTAGGCGGAGTTGGCCTACGCCTCCTGGAACTGCTCCTCACGCTTCTGCCTCACTGTGTCCATGTATTGGGCACGGGCCTCGCCGATGGTCATGGTGCACTGCACCGGCGAGGATGGCGCAGAGGAGGGGGTTGGCGCCGGATCATCGACTACCATGTTCTCCATTGGGATGTTGTCATCCTCCGGCTGCTTGCCGGCCAACCAGTCGGCAGCAATGGCTGCCATCTCCTTGTGGTCCTTCGTCCGCCCGTCCCGAAGAGCGCTGGAGCGCGAGGAAGCCATGGTGGGCCATAGTGGTATGGATAGGAGAAAGGGAACGGAGGCGGAGGACTGCGGCTATGGCCGGCGTAGCAGTTTATATAGCAATGGTGGGCGGCGGAGGGACGGACGTGTGGCACCGGAGTAGCCGCCTCGGCAACCGCGTATCATTAATGTGGGTGGAAAATGGACGGCACTTGTGTCGTTTAAAGGCGGAGCAATCACTTGCACCGGGAAGCGGGGCGGGTGGCGCTGACCGTTTCAGGTGGAAAGTGCGCGCGGGCGAGGGAGGCGGTTTGGGTGGGCTAGGGCAGTTAGACTCGTGCTTGGCAGCGGGTCGGTCCAGCAGCCGGACATGCTGGCTCGCCAGCGAGCTCGCTGAGCTGAGCGACGACAATCAGACGATGGACGTAGCTTCCGATCAGGAGCCAGCGCCACTGTCCAAGCCGGTTCATGTCGTGTTCACCATAGAGCAGGTGCGGCCGTACTTCGACGCCCTAATGGTGGAAGAGCTACTAGCATAGGAGGACCTGTGTTGCAACCTCCGTCTCCTCAACGAGCACCGGTGAACAAGCGAACAATAATGCCGTGGCGGACATGTGGCCCTATGATCCTGGCTTCCCGAATGAGCAGCGGGCACTGTATTAGACTATCCGTAGGGCCCGCGAGGCCCTCTCCGTCGTCCTTCGAGTTGTTGCGCTTGCCATGGCGCCGCCGTCTCACGTTGTCAACATGGTCAACGGACATGAGGAATGAGGAGATGACTTTACTTGGAGAGGATGACAGTAGGGACCCACCAGGGCCATAGCCGCAGGTACGCAAGTGCCTCCTTATTATATACAACTGTAATTTTTTTTGCTTCCTCCTAGTTTCTTGACATCACGGTCCCACACCATTGTCAACCTATGTAGTCAATAGACGAGAGAATTGCACAAGGAGCGGCCGACAGCTGGGACCAAGCAGCTCGAGCAGTATTTGTGTTTTTGAGGTGTGAGCGCTGCAGAGTTTTTCTTGAGCGATGTTTTCGTTGTTGTTCAGAGGAGAGCAGGGTATTAACTGGGCGGGCTGTGGCCCATCTAGCCTAGGCCAGATATCCAGTTCAGATATTAATTTTTTTCAAGCTAAAAATGGCTAGCCCAGCTATACTTTATTTTGACGAATACCCAGGCAAGGTCAACTTGTTATTCTCCGCCCCGCAGGGCTGCAAATCTTTCCTAGGAGGGATGCATTAGGCTTAACAAGAAAATGGGCTTTAAGAAATAATAAATGGGATGTAATTATAAAAACTTGGCAATAACTATAAAAAATGCACCAAACACGTAATTACTTTTTAAAATATTATTTTTGGATTTTGAAAATTTTAATTTCATTAATTGTTGCACGCGTAATGTTTCATTGGATTTTTACGTAATACAAATTTATATTGAAATTGTATTTAATCTGACTAGAAATTTCAGGATAAAAATATTTCGGATCCCATCAAAATGCGGAAAATTTTATTGAATTCTGTTTTGAATGGTTGGTCGAAATTATTAATCGTTGTCCTAGCTAGAAAATGGGATGTACTTTTAACAAACTATAAATGGGTTGTAGTAAATTCCATTAGAATTCAAAAATGGGTTGTACATTCTTACACTTGTGGGCCTACTAAGTTGATGCGTCCCCTCAATAATAAAGTTGACACATATGCAAGGCTTTCTCAACTTATAGTCATCACACGGTTCTAGCAGCAGTGGCCGTTGGATGCCCATCCAAGGGATGTCATGCTTCTTCAATCTCGGATATTCTTGCTTCAGCCGCCCAAAAAATGATTCCTCTCCCTGACATCTGGGGCGCACCGTTTTGGAGGTTGATCCGTGGGCCTACTAAGTGGACGCGTACCAAGGGCTTTGTCAACTTAGTCAATATAAACGATTCTAGCTGCAGTGACCGTACGATGTCCATCTAACGGCCGTAGTGCTTCTTCAACCTCTGGTCTTCTTGCTCCAGCCACCCAAAGCAGCACCGGTCGTCCTGCGTGCTCCTGCCTCCTGTGTCCGGCTGTGATGCCGTGGAGGCCTCACCGCCCCCTACTACTCCCACCACTGGCCAGTCCATCCCTCTACTCACCCACACCCCCTGTTATTCTGCGGCGACGGTAGCCTCACACCACAACCGAACCAGTGAACCCTTGTACTCCTCTCCACATGGGCTTCCACTGCCGCGTTTTCCCCAGCTCCATGTTGTCCCGTTCCTAGGCCTTGTCGTCGTCCACCGCCCTGGTGCTCTCGGTGCGGCGTGGTCAACGTGGTCAAGGAACGACTTCCATCGGAAGAGTACTATATGTGGAGAGTCTGACAGCTGGGTTCACGGCAGCCGCAAGGAAGTGCCTCCTTATTGTGCGCAAAATAATTATTCCTCCACCTGACAGCAGAGACCCATCGGATGGGCCACCGTATTTTGCAAAAAAAAAATGTTTCCTTCCTGACTGCTGGGATGCACCAACCACATCTTTGCACGCAAGGAAGTGCGTCCATATTACGGGCCAAAAAGATGATTCCCCCCTGACTGCTGGGACCCACCAACTACATCTTCGCACGCAAGGAAGTGCCTGACAGTCGGGACCCACCTGGTCGAAGCGTACGTAGCATTGTAATTCTGGTCACGAACGTGTACGTACATACTGGTCGATTAGAGGCGCGCACGTGTCGTAGTAGAGGCACGCACGTGTCGTAGTAGAGGCACACATGTGTCATTGTAGAGGCGCGCACATAGCATGTACACGTATGTACAGTGGAAAGGGTACAAGAAAGAAAATACGGCCACGTACGTATATACGCGGGGTATTGAACGCCTACTCGCGCATATGTACGGCCAGGGCTCGTGTACATGGTTGGGTCGAAACGGAGAAACTGCGTTGTCATCGTGTTCATGGGGAGCCAACCGGCTAGGTCGGAATGGAATGCGTCATCGTGTTCATCGGGAGGGCTTGGACAGAACAGCTGATGGAAACGAGGCCTGGCGTACCGCTGAACGGAGGAAACGGCCTTGTGTTCGACCGACCACGGTCGAAACGGGATCCTATTCATCGGGAGGGGTCTGGCGTACCACAAAATGGAGGAAACGGACTTCTGTTGGACCTCCTACAGTTGAAACGGGGTCCTGTTGATCGGGAGGGGTGTGGCGTACCGCAAAACGGAGAAAACAGACTTGTGTTGGAGCGCTACGGTCGAAACGGGGGTCCTGTTCATCGGGAGGGGTGTGGCATACCGCAAAATGGGACTCCACGAGATACTGTTCATCTCCACCATCGACCTGCTCCAGCCTCCATGGGCTACTGTTCATCCACCATCGACCTCCTCCAGCCTCCACCTGTGACTGTTCATCCACGGGCTCCTGTTCATCCAGCCTCCACCGCATGCTCCTCCACCGGCGACTATTCAACCAGCCCTCTCCACGGGGTCCTGTTCAACCACCCCTCCATGGGATAGTGTTCATCCAGCCCTCCACCGGCCATTGTTCAACCAGCCCTCCACCAGCTACTGTTCAACCTTCCCTCCATGGGGTCCTGTTCATCCAGCCCTCCACGGGGTCCTGTTCATCCACGCCCAACCGGCTCGATCGATTGGGGTCCTGTTCATCCAGCGGCAACACCACGGGGTCCTGTTAATCCAACCCCCACCGGGAACTGTTCATCCAACCCCCCAACAATGCTCACTATTCATCAAGGAAAGGAGGTAGCAGGTTCAATCGGCTTCGGTTAGCAGCAGTAGTGAACGAAGGAATCACTCGATCGGGTTCAGTAACGCGTAGCCTGTAGTGCAATCGCTCGGGTTCAGTAGGTGAATGCCTCGCTCGGGTTCAGTTAGAGCCCAACGCCTCGCACCCACACGCACGCACGCGTATGAGAGAAACATGCAAACCTCCGTGCATCGCTCGCCCCCGACCACCCACCGTAACCGGGAACTCCCTGATATTTTCCTCACCCTCACTTCAACCACGGTTTTTTCCGTCATGCACGACCCAAAGAATGTCAGGCAGCTGCGTCTCCGGCCCGCCCAGGACGAAAAGCCCATTTTCTGTCATGATATTTTGTCATAGAAGTAGGATCCCACCACATCTATGATGATACCGGGTTTTGTCACAATTATCGTCATAGAAATGTCATAAGTATGAGAGAAAAAAAATTCGTTCGGACCAAAATATCATGGATATGTCTTTTTTAGTGATAGTGGTGCACATGCGGTACATATGCCGCAGTTAGATAGGGAGAGTGACGTAGGCGGAATTGCTAGTCTAGCTCTGGATTGACCAGGCTGTCGTTCTGTAGGGTTGGCCGGACTCGCTTAACAGTGTCCGGAGGCTTGATGGCCGATGAGGTGTTCGGCTTGGTAAGGCCGCTCTGTACCTCAGTCGCAAGGGCCGCGGTATGCTCCTCAGTAAGTAGGGAGCACTTTTTGTTTCCATTGAATGTCATAACACCGCGGGGTCTGGGCATTTTTTGCTTTAAGTAAGCGTAATGCGGGACCGCATTGAAGCGAGCAAAGGCGGTTCGTCCAAGCAGTGCATGATAACCACTACGGAAGGGGATGATGTCGAAGATCAAGTCTTTGCTTCAGAAGTTATCCGGCGAACCAAAGACTACTTCCAATGTTATTGAGCCCGTGCAGCGGGCTTCTACATCGGGTATCACTGCTTTAAAGGTGGTGTTGGTAGGCTTGATTCTTGAAGGGTCAATACCCATTTTGTGGACTGCGTCTTGATAAATAAAGTAAAGACTGCTACCACCGTCCATGAGGACTCGGGTGAGATGGAATCTGTCGATGATTGGATCAAGGACCAAAGCTGCCGAACCTCCATGACAGATACTGGTCGGGTGGTCCTTTCGATCGAAGGTGATCGGACAAGCCGACCAAGGGTTGAATTTTGGGGCGACCGGCTCTACGGCGTAGACGTCCCTAAGTGCACGCTTGCGCAACCTCTTGGGGATATGAGTGACATATATCATATTCACTATTTTTACCTCAAGGGGAAATTTCTTCCGTCCCCCTGTGTTCGGTGGACGGGGCTCATCCTCGGCCTCGCTTGGCGGCCGTTTCCCCTTATGTTCGGTATTTAGCTTACTGGCCTGTTTGAAGACCCAACAACTTCTGTTGGAGTGGTTTGCACGCTTGTCGGGGGTACCATGAATCTGGCAAGGCCGATCAAGTATTTTATCTAAATTGGATGGGTTGTCCCTGTTTCCTTTGAATGGCTTCTTCTGCTGACCAGGTTTAGGGCCTCTCAATCCAGCATTGATCGCCGTGTCTTCGGTATCTTCATTGTTGCTTGGACTCTTATGTCTGATGCGTTGTGGCCCGCCGTTGCCATCTATAGCTTCGGTGGTGCCAAGATCGCTGGTATTGTTGCTTCTATGAGCCAGCCAACTGTCTTCTCCCATGCAAAAGCGGGTCATGAGTGCGGTGAGAGCTACCATAGACTTCGGCTTTTCTTGGCCGAGGTGTCGGGCGAGCAATTCATCACGGACGTTGTGTTTAAAGGCCGGCTTTGGCGTCCGGACAGTCGACGATTTGGTTCTTTTTAATTAAGAACATGGTCCAGAGTTTTTGGGCTGACTCTCTGGGTTGCTGGACTATATGATTAAGGTCATCGGCGTCCAGGGGCCGGACATATCAGCCTTGCATCCTCCAGATCTTCCTAGCTACCACTGGAGTTCTTTGGGAGGTTTTTTAACCAGTGTCGTGCTGGTCCTTTTAGCTTTAAGAGGAGGTATTTGATGGCATGGAGATCATCAGCGCGAGCCATGTGAATATGGAGAAGAAAGTCTTCAATCCATACCGCGGGATCAGTCGTTCCATCGTATGCTTCAATGATTACGGGTTTAAACCCTTTTAGGAACTGGTGCTGCATTACCTCATCGGTAAAGCATAAGTGGTGTGTGGCGCCTCTGTATCGAGCGATGTCACGACGGAGTTCGGATGACATCCATATTGTGTTTCTGGCCCGGTGAGGTTATGTCTGTCACGCCAGGATTGATGGCCGTCATCTCGCGTTGGGGCACGTCCCCTTGATTCATAGATTGATCTGGCCTGACCGGCTCTATTGTCCATATCCTGGCGTAAGTCATAGGTATAGCCTGGAGCTGCTACCTCTTTGCCTCGACAGCGAGGTGGTAGGGGCTGGTGTTCGGCGTAAGCAGCGGCTTTATCTTGCCCGCGTGGTGGTTGGTCTAGTTCATCAGTGCGGTCGTATCTCGACGGTATTGTCTCAAGGGCCTCGTCATTGAATTGTGGTAGTACTCGACGCTTCGGATAACTCTATGTTGGGTTCTCAAGGCTGTATTCTTTGATAGCTAGGACTTGGGTCCATCTGTCATTGAGGGTATCCGGTTCGGCTTGGAGCTGTTACTGCTTCTTCTTTAGGCTTCACGCAGTTGCGATTAGCTGGCCCTTAAAGCGCTCTTGCTCAAGAAGTTCCTCTGGCACGATGAAGTCTTCGTTGCCGAGGCTGACATCGTCCTCGGAGATCAGTAGATAGTTACTATCTTCCGAGTCCTCATTCCCGACCGGCTCGTCGGGGTTAACTTCTCCCTCCTCCCATTCATCCTGCTCGGACGCAGGTTCGACAGGGTCTTCGGGATTTTTGGCATCGCCCGGGGTGTTATTGTCTTTGGTGCCGGTGTCGCTTTCCTTTTCACAACGCGATTTTGAGCGGCGCCGCTGACATCGACATTTTGGTGGCGCCTCAACGGGCTTGTCCTCGATCGGATCTTTCCTACCTTCGTCGTCGTCCTCTTTGGGTGTATCCACCATATACACATCATATGTGGAGGTAGCCGTCCAGCGCCCGGTGAAGGGCGGTTTTGGCTTTGCTTGTCTCCGGCATCGTCGTCCATACTGTTGAAGTCTTCGGAGGCGTAATCTAGCATGTCGGTCAAATCCTCGACAGTGGCCATTAAGTGGGTCGTGGGTGGGATGTAACATTCCCCGCTCTGAGCCCCTATTCTGGGCTGGGTGTAGTTCGGAGGTGATATTTCCATAATGGCGAGGGATCGCATTAAGTCTATGGCCTTGTTTAAGAGCGAAAGCCGGACGGGGAACCGAGGTCCTGCAGGGCTATGCATGGCAGATTCCTGACTGTGCTCACCAGATGCAGACCTTGAGAGTTTGGAGTTTGTACCTTGAGGCGGGTTTGGCTCTCCGATGATAGGGAGAGTCTTGCTTGATTCCAGGCTCGCCGAAGACATAGTTGCCTCCGGGTCTCCGGGGAAAATTTCCATAGTAGGAGAGAGTCCGGTGGGTTTCAGATACCCATCTTCGGATGAAGTAGCCTGCCCTGGATCTAAGGCCGAGGCAGGGATGATAGTTGGTCCTTGAGCGGTGCCTGGTGATGGGTCCGATGGGTTTCCCTCTTGGAGCAGAGGAACAATGGTCGAGGCCGTGAACCCTTCGAAGATCAAGTCTCCTCGGACGTCAGCGATGTAATTCAGGCTCCCAAATCTGATCTGATGACCAGGGGCATAGCTATCAATTTGTTCGAGGTGACCAATCAAATTGGCACGCAGAGTGAAGCCACCAAACACAAAAAGTTGACCGGGGAGGAAGGTTTCCCCGGAAACAACATCGCTGTTGATGATTTAACGAGCCATCGAACCTACTGCCGACGACACAGTGGAACTCTCAATGAAAGCACCAATGTCGGTGTCAAAACCGGCTGATCTCGGGTAGGGGATCCCGAACTGTGCATCTGAGGATCGAAGGTGACAGGAGACACGATGTTTACCCAGGTTCGGGTGAGGGAGTCCTGGATTAAGGGGTCCTTGGACGTCCGACCTGTTGACATGGGCCGGACTGATGGGCTGTGAAGATACAAGACCGAAGACTCCCACCTGTGTTTGGATGGGACTCTCCTTGGCGCGGAAGGCAAGCTTGGCACCCGGATATGAAGATTCCTTTCTCTGTAACCCACTTTGTACAACCCTAGTCCCCTCGGGTGTCTATATAAACTGGAGGTCTTAGTCCGTAGAGGCAATCATAATCATACAGGCTAGACTTCTAGGGTTTTAGCCATTACGATCTCGTGGTAGATCAACTCTTGTAATACTCATATTCATCAAGATCCATCAAGCAGGAAGTAGGGTATTACCTTCATAGAGAGGGCCCGAACCTGGGTAAACATCGTGTCCCCCGCCTCCTGTTACCATCAACCTTAAACGCACAGTTCGGGACCCCCTACCCTAGATCCGCCGGTTTTGACACTGACATTGGTGCTTTCATTGAGAGTTCCGCTGCGTCGTCACCAAAAGGTTTGATGGCTCCGTCAATCATCTACAACAATGCATTCCAGGGGGGAGGTTTTCCTCCCCGGACAGATCTTCGTATTCAGCGGCTTCGCACTGCGGGCCAACTCGCTTGGCCATCTAGAGCAGATCGGCAGCTACACCCGTGGCCATCAGGTCAAGTTTGGAAGCTTGAATTAAATTGCCAATATCCGCGGAGACTTGATCTTCGATGTATTTGAGCTCATGGCAGCCGCTCCCTGCCACCACGATGAACATGACCTAAATCTGTCAGCGGACCGTGCCCAGGAGATAGCACCTGTAACTGCTCTGGCCCTGGATCTGGAGCAGATTGCACCGTCTGGGGACGGGAAGCTCAACCCCACCGCGGAAGCCGCAGACTGAGCGGCATTAGAGCCGCACACAGATCCAACCTCGATCGGGGCCTGTGTCACTGGAACCTCGGATTCGTCTCCGGCCATAGGTTCCGAACCGCGTGCATCCGCACCCATCGAACCTGATCAGGCGCCGATCCTTGAATTTAGATCCGCGGACATCTTCCGGCACTCACCTTTAGGCGATGTGCTAAACTCATTGAAAGCCCTCTCCTTATTAGGGGACTCTCAGCCGAACTATATCCAGTCTTGATTGGAAGCTGATGACGGAGAATTCCGCTTCCCACCCACCACCCACTTCATAGCCACTGTCGAAGACTTAACTGACATGCTCGATTACTGCTCCGAAGACATTGACGGTATGGACGATGATGCCGGAGAGGAGCAGGCACAAAAACGACCCCTTACAGGGCGCTGGACAGCCACCTCCTCGTATGACGTATACATGGTGGATACACCCAAAGAGAACAACGGCGACAATGAGAAGGATCCAGTCGAGGATAAGCCTCCTGAGATACAGCCAAAGCGCCAACGTCAGCGACGCTGTTCTAAACCACGCCGTGGAAAAAACAGCAATACCGGCATAGGAGAAAATAATACTCCTGACGATGCCGAAGACAACGAGGACCCCGTTGAGCCAACTTCCGAACAAGATGAATAGGAGGATGGGCGAGTCATCCCTAATGAACAGGCCGTTAACGAAGACTCGGAGGACAGTAATTATCTTCCACCCTCCGAGGATGAGGCGAGCCTCGGCGATGAAGACTTTATCGTGCCTGAGGAGCCCGTCGAACAGGAGTGCTTTAAGCGCTGGCTAATAGCCACTGCAAGGAGCCTGAAAAAGAAGCAGAAGCAGCTTCAAGCTGATCACGATCTACTCAATGACAGACGGACTAATGTCCTGGCAGCTAAGGAATATGGCCTTGAGCGCCCAACCAAAAGTTACTCAAAATGCAAATTGTTACCCCAATTCGCTGACGAGGCGTTGGAGCCCGTCGTACCAGCGCGTAATGCGGCTGACCGACCACCACTTGGCCAGGAAAAAGCGATAACTCAAGCCGAATACCAGCCCGCACTACCTCGCCATAAAAACAGAGACACAACAGCTCAGGGATACACATATGACCTGCGGCATGACCTGGAAAATAGAGCAAGTCAGACCAGATTGATCTATGGATCGCGGGGGCGTGCCCCGATGCGTGGAGATGGCCATCCGGCCGGACATGACAAACATAACCACGCCTGGGCCGAAAACCGTAGACGGACTACATCCGAGCTACGTCGTGACTTGGCCCGATATAGAGGCGCCGCACACCCCCTTTGCTTCTCTGATACATAAATTCCCAAAAGGGTTTAAACCCATGAACATTGAATCATATGATGCGACAACAGACCCTGCCGTATGGATTGAGGATTTTCTCCTCCATATTCATATGGCCCGCGGTGATGATCTGCACGCCATCAAATACCTCCCGCTAAAACTCAAGGTACCTGCTCGGCACTGGTTGAATAGTTTTCCTAAAAACTCAATTGGCAGCTGGGAAGACTTGGAAGACACCTTCCTCAACAACTTACAGGGTACATATGTCCGACCTCCGGATGCCGACGACTGAAGTCATATAGTTCAACAGCCCGGAGAGTCAGCCAGGAAATTCTGGACTAGGTTCTTAACTAAAGAGAACTAGATCATCGACTCTCCGGATGCCGAAGCCCTGGCGGCCTTTAAACATAGCATCCGTGACGAATGGCTCGCCCGACACCTCGGCCAAGAAAAGCCAAAGTCTATGGCAGCCTTCATGACGCTTATGACCCGCTTCTGCACGGTTGAGGATAGTTGGCTAGCCTGTAGCAATAACAATACAAGCGAACCTGGCACTTCTGAAGCCAGAAAAAGCAAAGGCAAGCCCCGACGCAACAGACACAAGCGTCGAAGCAACGGTGACAACACTGAGGACACGACGGTCAACGCCGGATTCAGTGGCTCTAAGTCCGGTCAGGGGAAGAAGCCATATAAAAGAAACAATCTGGGCTCGTCCAGCTTGGACCGCATACTCGATCGTCCATGTAAAATTCATGGCACTACTGATAAACCAGCCAATCATACCAACAGAGAATGTTGGGTTTTTAAACAGGCCTGCAAGTTAAATGCAGAGAACAAGGAGAAGGGGTCGCAAAGCAAGGACGATGACGAGGAGCCCCGGCCACTGAACAAAGGGGGGGCAGAAGAAGCCCCCCCCAGTTGAAATTGTGAACATGATATACGCTACCCATATCCCCAAGAGGGAGCACAAGCGCGTGCTCAGGGACGTCTACGCGATGGAGCAAGTTGCCCCAAAGTTCAACCCATGGTCGTCCTGCCTGATCACCTTCGATCGCACGGGCCAACCGACCAGTATCCGTCATGGTGGTTCAGCCGCACTGGTCCTCGACCCAATCATTGATGGATTCCATCTTACGCGAGTCCTCATGGATGGTGGCAGCAGCCTGAACCTGCTCTATCAGGATACAGTGCACAAAATGGGTATTAATCCCTCAAAGATCAAGCCCACAAAAACCACCTTTAAAGGAGTCATACCAGGTGTAGAGACCCGTTGTACGGGCGCAATCGCACTGGAGGTGGTCTTCGGATCCCCAGACAACTTCCGAAGCGAAGAGTTGATCATCGATATCGTCCCCTTCTGCAGTGGCTATCACGCACTGCTCGGACGAACCGCATTCACTCGATTCAATGCGGTGCCACACTACGCTTATCTCAAGCTCAAGATGCCCGGACCACGCGGTGTCATAATAGTCAATGGAAACACGGACGGCTCCCTTCGTACGGAGGAGCGCACCGCTGCCCCTCATAGCAGCAGCACAGAGCGGCCTTTTCAGGCAGAACCTTAATTCGGCAGCCAAGCTCCCGGACACTGTCAAACGAGTCTGAACTACTCTGCAGCAGGACAGTCCAGCTCGTTAAGAGCTTGACTAGCAATTCGGCCTCCATCCCAGTCCCGACCAAACAGCGGCATTCGTACCGCGCGTACATAACTATGCACTCAAAATACCATGGGCATAGACGGAGGCACAGCTAGATCGTGGTCCATAATATGGCGCAACCTCCCCTGGACCCACATACTTTCACTTTTTCTTTTTCTTTTCAGGTTTCTTTTTTTCCCAGGCCTTTCCTGGTGGCCTGATTGTCGAACCTATGAAGGGACGGATACACCAAGATGGCAAGAAGCATTGACGTATAAGGGAATTTCCAGGTGGTCTCTTTAAACGATCGTTATGCCTGTTTTAAGGACCCGCACGCAGCTCTCCCTTGGTCGTGGCATGTTAAATAGCCCTGTTTCTTATCGCACTACTTGTACAAATACACTTTGACATATTAATCAAACTATAATGGAAAATAGTTTGCGGCCCAATTTCTGCGGCATTAGCCTATTACTTCATTTTTTTCTCTTTTTCTTGATATTTTTATCAATTGCACCCGTACACTTTGGTATGCCTTAATTCACCAGGGGCTTCATTACGCCCCATAATACGGCAACAAAGTCCGAACACTTTTTTACAGTATAGTTCGGCACCCCGAACTTTAGCATTATATGCATCGGCTCCGAATCATGTCTTTGGTCAATAGTTGGGTTACCCGGCTCCTGTGCTTACTACCGTACGTTCTGCTATATCAGCTAGGGTGGTAAAGAGAGAACTACTGCGAAAGTGTCCTGGTTTATCCGGATGAGCACCTTAGTAGAGAAAGCCGAAAACTGACTGTCATGATGCGGCGTGGAGCCGGTGAGCTGTTCGAGAGGTTACAAATCTTTTGCGGTTTTTCTGCATTATGCGATGAATCGGTTTTTATCTGATCAGGTGTTTACAGCACCCCATGTTCGGACTTACAAATACTAGGGGCTGCGCCTAAATTTCTATTGTCAAACTCCTATGGCTAAGTGAGGTTGATAAAGCCATATAGTCTGATTGCCTGGTTCGTTGCGCTAAACACCTCCTTGAAGGACCAAACCTTTGGATCAAGAGTGTTTAGATTCCATCCTGAACACCCCCGTACTAACTACGTGGGGGTTGAAGTCGACGACTGGCCAACTCTCAGATTCAATGAAAACAGCCGCACAGGAGGTAAAATTTTAAATAAAAAACAATGCGGGATCCCTCGAGGACATCGTCAAAATACCGCTCGGGCGTGCGGTGCTCCTTGCCAGCGGGCGGTCCTTTGGTCACGACATTCATCTTCGCCCATTGAACTTTGACACGGGCGAAGGCCATCCGCGCACCTTCGATGCAGAACGACCGCTTGAGGACGTCAAGCCGGGGGCAGGCATTGACCAGTCGCTTCACAAGCCCGAAGTAGCTGATGGGTATGGCTTCGGCAGGCCACAGCCAGACTATCAAATCCTTCATGGCCAGTTCGGCCACCCTATGCAGTTCGACCAGCTGTTTTAGCTGATTGCTAAAGGGCACCGGATGTTCTGGTGTAAGGTATTGTGACCAGAACAACTTCTCCATCGAGCTCCCCTCTTCGGCTCGGAAGAACTCCACAGCGTCGGAAACACTGCGCCATAGATCCGCAAATGCCCCTGGAGAACTCCAAATCCGGGTTAGTAAGAGATACCTTTTCTTCACATATTTGCTTTACATAATGAAGGCCTTACCCGCCGTAAATTTTTTGGCGTCTTGGATTTCCTGGAGGGCGCCCTGGGCTTCCACCCGGGCATCTTGCGTGCTCTGGCGAGCCTTGGTGAGTTCTCTCTCTTGATCCACAATATCACGCTCCAAGGACTCGCATCTCTTGACGGCGTCCTGGAGCTCTTGCTGGACCTCATTAACCCTGGCTTCGTGTTTTTCACGGGCTGCTTGCTCCTTTGCTTCTTTCTTTTTGGCCTCGGCCAGCTCCTTTTTGAGAGCCTCCACCTCACTCGCCGCTCCTACAAATAAAATGGCACTACGGTCATTACAAATCATCTATCCTTTCTGATATACAGAAGGTCATTGCATACCTTGTTTATCCTCTAGCTGCTTTTTCACGCGGCCGAGCTCTTCCTCGGCCCGCTCTAGACTCTGCTTCAGTCCGGAGACCTCAGCAGTATGAGAGGTCGCATCCAATAACGACGCCTGCTAGTTCACATTGACTCATCTGGTTAGCCTCCTGTGAAACTTGTTTGATCCTCTGTCCGGCTTTTCTTTTCGAACACCAGACAGTGTCTCAGGGGCAACTATCTATATTGTAACTATCTTTTTACATAATTGTGTTGCTTACCTCAGAGCCTGTTAGAAGGCTTGCGCAGGCTTCGGTCAGTCCGCTCTTCGCAGACTGAATCCTCTCAACCAACGTACCCTTTACCCATAAGGGTACGGTGTTCTTCAACAATGGAAGCACTTCGCGGTGCTTCCATTAGAGTGTCTGGCACCTCTGGCTGGACAGAGGTCACCGGTGGAATTGGCGCACCTCCTCCTTTTGAAGGAGGCTGCTTGCCGGGTTTCGGAGCCGCATAGGTCTCTGGGATCGTATTCGGCTGGGGGCCGAGCTGAATATGGCCCCCATCGCCAGTCTCCATGGGAATTTGCTCCCCCATGTGTCCGGCGGCTGAGGTTTCACCCTTCGGCGCCGCCCTGACGGACTCCTGAGTCTCTCCCTGGCCTGGGATCCTTCGGGACAACACCTCGGTGTCATCCATGGCCCTGGGAGAGGAGGCCGCCAGAAGGGACCTGCTGTCCATCGCCTTCGGGTCCAGCGAATCCCACGAAGATGAGGATCGCTCAAGGTTGGACCGAGCCGGACTGTAAATGCATGATTCAACATGTTAAGACTATGAAGTAGAGAGGCCGGATACATGAATGCGTCCGGGTTTTTGAGTACTCACTATTCGGCCAGGGGCTTGTCTCGAGGGCGCCGCTCTGGGATGCTGTCGATGTCCCATGCGGAGTTCTCCGTGAGGGAACCCTTCCCCCTCTTGGACGCCTCTGCCTCCAAATTTGTGGAGGCCGCCCTCTTCTTCCTCCCCCCCCTCAAGGGGAGAGTTGCTTTCCTCCTCCTCTTCATCCCCGACGGAGGAGGAGTGAGTCTCGGTGTCTTCGGACATCATGTCCGAAGCACCCTTGCGACAGAGACCGCTTCTGGTCTCCTTGGCCTTCCCCTTGGCCTTCTTCTCCGGCGCCTAGTAGGGCGTCGGAACCTGCATCTTCGTCAGAAGCGGGATGGCCGGTTCCTCGGGCAGCGGAGCCGGACACTTGCTTCGCTCCGCTTTCTTTGTCCAGCCCTGCAAAAATAAATAGGAGGCTCAGGCATCTTCCCTTAATAAGTAAGTAAAGGATTGAAATGCGAAAAACTTAATGGACTGGCGGGATGGCTCAGGTTGTACCCACGGTCTTTGGTTTCCTTTGGCCACGTCTCATTGGCCTTGAAGAGCACCTTCCAAATGTCTCGTGCGTGACACCGAAGAAATGTTGCAGGGTCTGGTGCTCGGCCGGATCGAATTCCCACAAATTACAGGTCCGACTTTGGCATGGAAGGATCCGGCGAACTAGCATCACCTAGATCACGTTGACAAGCTTGATGTTCTTGTCCACCATGCTCTGGATGCGCGTCTGCAGTGCTGTCAGCTTGTCCGACGCAGCCCAATTCAAGCCCTTCTCCAGCCAGAAGGTGAGCCGCATTGGGGCTCCGGAACTGAATTCGGGAGCCGCAGCCCAGGTGGCGTCGCAGGGTTCTGTGATATAGAACCACGATTGCTGCCACCCTTTGACGGTCTCCATCAAGGAGCCTTCGGGCCATGTGACGTTGGGCATCTTGCTCACCATGGCGCCTCCGCACTCTGCGTGTTGGCCACCCACCACCTTCGGCTTCACATTGAAGATCTTTAACCACAATCCGAAGTGGGGTGGGATGCGGAGGAAAGCCTCGCACACGACAATGAATGCTGAGATGTTGAGGAAAGAATTTGGGGCTAAATCATGGAAATCTAGCCGTAGTAGAACATGAGTCCGCGGACGAATGGGTGGAGAGGAAATCCCAGCCCACGGACGAAGTGGGGGATGAACACCACCCTCTCATGGGGCTCCAGAGTGGGGATGATCTGCCCCTCGGCCGGGAGCCGGTGGGCGATTTCTTTGGCCAAATACCCCGCCTTCTGGAGCTTCGTAATGTCCTTCTCCTTGATGGAGGAGACCATCCACTTGCGCTGCGCTCCGGATCCCGACATGGTTGGAGTGCTTTCTTGCGGCGGAAAAGATGAGAACTTGGGCGCTTGAGCTCAAGAATGGGGGAGGCAGAGAGAGATAAGGCGTGGGTAAAAAGGGGTGAATCCTTATCTCTTAATAAAGGCAGTGAATATCAAGCGCCTCCCCACTCGCCCTAAAAACTTGCCTATTCCCAAGGGCCGTGCAGACGATACGGTGGGATTACCCATGCCCGTATTGATGAGAATCCCGCAATAAGGGGACACGATCTCTTATTTGAGAAGACGTGCCAATGAAACCGCATCTCGAAATATGGAGCGGCTGGATAAAAAACGGTTCAAAATAATGGCCGGGCGGTGACGTGATGTCACGCTACAAAAAGTGGTCAGCGGATTGGACTCGTGAAATATTATACTCTCTACGTTTGTGTGTGGAATTTGTTTTGCAGAGCCTGACACGGTTCTTGTGTTCAAAGACTATTTTGGAGTATTCGCAGAACGAACCCGCCTTGCAATGCCGAAGACAATTCGCGCGCCAGACACCTCGTCATTGAAGCCTGGTTCAGGGGCTACTGAGGGAGTCCTGGATTAAGGGGTCCTCGGACGTCCGACCTGTTGACATGGGCCGGACTGATGGACTATGAAGATACAAGACCGAAGACTCTCACATGTGTCCGGATGGGACTCTCCTTGGCGTGGCAGGCAAGCTTGGCGCCTGGATATGAAGATTCCTTTCTCTGTAACCGACTTTGTACAACCCTAGTCCCCTCCGGTGTCTATATAAACTGGAGGGCTTAGTCTGTAGAGGGAATCATAATCATACATGCTAGACTTATAGGGTTTTAGCCATTATGATCTCGTGGTAGATCAACTCTTGGAATACTCATATTCATCAAGATCAATCAAGTAGGAAGTAGGGTATTACCTCCATAGAGAGGGCCCGAACCTGGGTAAACATCGTGTCCCCCGCCTCCTGTTACCATCAACCTTAGACGCACAGTTCGGGACCCCCTACCCGAGATCCACCGGTTTTGATACTGACATCGGGCCCTCTTGATGGAGGTAAAACCCTACGTTCTGCTTGATTACATTTGATGAGTATAGGGGTTACAAGAGTTGATCTACCTCAAGATCGTAATGGCTAAACCCTAGAAGTCTAGCCTATATGAATTTTGATAGCCTCTACGGACTAATCCCTCCGGTTTATATAGACATGAAAGGGCCTAGGGTTATATAGAGTCGGTTTACAGAAGAAGGAAACTATACACCCAGACGCTGAGCTTGCCATCCACGCAAAGGAGAGTCCCATCCGCACACGGAGGAAGGCCTTCTACTTTGTATCTTCACGACCCATCAGTCCGGCCCATAACACTTGGGCCAGACACTCAATGACCCCTTAATCCAGGACTCCCTCGGGGGGGCTGCCTTTGCGCCTACCATGGAGCGACGTCTGCAGGAAATTTTATTGCAACGCAAGGCTCGTCTTTTTGCTCTACATGTTCAGTTCCATTGTGTACAATAACTGACATGCACAGGAATAAAAGATAGTGAGATTATGTAAGGAGTGCATGCAAAAATCCAGAGTATGGTAGCAACCTGTGGATATACCCAAAACCAATGAGAGCGGTCAGATAATGGCTTCATGTAAAAAATACAGATAATGGCTTCTTTACTGTTTGTTCCCCACCCAACATGAAACTCATAGTAGACACCAAAGATTAACCAGATAGTAGATAGATTCTATTGATTGCGGCCCTGATATGTACCCCACAACCATGTAAAAACTCAAGTTTGACCATTAGTTTGGAGCTGACTCAGATTCTAATCGGTGAACAGGACGATAAAGTAGCATGTAATATTAAGAGATGCATAACGTAAGCAGACACGAAAAGAGTGCGACCTCTCTTGCGGACCCGTGTAGTCCTGGAGGTCATCTGCTCAGTTGATGATGGTAATTCAGTTGTCGTGGCTGCCGGTGGCGGGGAAGAAGATCTGAGGCGGCGAAAGACAGTCTGGAGACTGGATCCCTGTTGTGTTGGACCCTTCTGTCATTGGAGCAGCTGAGCTGGGGTGGACAACGGCGCAGCAGGAGCGGGACAAACCACACAAGGTTTTCTTTAGCAACTATCTGTAAGAGAAGTAATTCTGTAAGGGCTCATTTGAATTGGAGGATTCTAACAACGTAGGGATAGGAAATACACAGTAATAGGATCGGAATGCACGTGCAAAACAGAGAATTTAAAAACATAGGATTTCTGCCAATCTGGGTGTTTGGTTCACAAGAATTGGAAGATCACGGGATGCAAAGAAGCATGGTGAGATTAAGTCAAACACAAGAAAATGTACGGTTATAATGCTATTATGCTACCATCTCTTAGTCTTGTGCTTCATGAATAGTAATTTTAAAAGGAGGACAAGTGGATATTAAAATTCCTACGGTTTTTATTTCAAGGAGACACTAAAGGAACAAATCCTACAATTTTTCTTTGCTCCATTTGAGGGAGTCCTAGATTAATGGGTCCTTGAGTGTCCGGCCCGAGTGTTATGGGCCGGACTGATGGGCCATGAAGATACAAGTAGAAGGCCTTCCTTCATGTCCGGATGGGACTCTCCATTGCGTGGATGGCAAGATTAGCGTTTGGGTGTATAGTTTCCTTCTTCTGTAACCGACTCTGTACAACCCTAGGCCCTTCCGGTGTCTATATAAATTGGAAGGGTTAGTCCGTAGAGGCTATCAGAATTCATATAGGCTAGACTTCTAGGGTTTATCCATTATGATCTTGAGGTAGATCAACTTTTGTAACCCCTATACTCATCAAAGTTAATTAAGCAGGACGTAGGGTTTTACCTCCATCAAGAGGGCCCAAACCTGGGTAAACATCATGTCTCCTGTTACCTTCGATCCTCAGACGCACCGGTTTTGACACCAACATTGGTGCTTTCATTGAGAGTTCCACTGTGTGATACGTCTCCGTCGTATCTATAATTTTTGATTGTTCCATGCCAATATTATTCAACTTTCATATACTTTTGGTAACTTTTTATATTACTTTTTGGGACTAACATATTGATCCAGTGCCCAGTGCCAGTTCCTGTTTTTTGCATGTTTTATGTTTCGCAGAAACCCAATATCAAACAGAGTCCAAACAGGATAAACATGGACGGAGAATTATTTTGGAATATTTGTGATTTTTGGGAGGAAGAATCAACGCGAGACAGTGCCCGAGGGGCCCACGAGACAGGAGGGCGCGCCCCAGGGGGGTAGGCGTGCTCTCGTGGGCAACCGGTAAGGCGGTTGATGCTCTTATTTTGCCGCAAGAAATCTAATTTTATGAGAAAAATCTGGGCGAAAGATTCACCCCAATCGGAGTTACGGATCACCGGATATAAAAGAAACGGTGAGAGGGCAGAATCAGGGAACGCAGAAACAGAGAGATAGATCCAATCTTGGAGGGGCTCTCGCCCCTCCCATGCCATGGGAGCCAAGGACCAGAGGGGAAACCCTTCTCCCATCTAGGGAGAAGGTCAACGAAGAAGAAGAAGAAGGGCGGCTCTCTCCCCCTTGCTTCCGGTGACACCGGAATGCTGCCGGGGGCCATCATCATCACCGCGATCTTCACCAACACCTCCGCCATCTTCACCAACATCTCCATCACCTTCCCCGTTCTATCTACAGTGGTCTACTCTCCCACAACCCGTTGTACCCTCTACTTGAACATGGTGCTTTATGCTTCATATTATTATCCAATGATGTGTTGCCATCCTATGATGTCTGAGTAGATTTTTGTTGTCCTACCGGTGATTGATGAATTGCTATGGTTGGTTCGAATTGCATGTTTTATTATTGGTGTTCTCCTATGGTGCCCTCTGTGTCGCGCAAGCGTGAGGAATTCCCGCTGTAGGGTTTGCAATATGTTCATGATTTGCTTATGGTGGGTGGCGTGAGTGACAGAAGCACAAATCCGAGTAAGTAGATTATTTGCGTATGGGATAAAGGGGACTTGATACTTTAATGCTATGGTTGGGTTTTACCTTAATGATCTTTAGTAGTTGCGAATGCTTGCTAGAGTTCCAATCATAAGTGCATATGATCCAAGAAGAGAAAGTATGTTAGCTTATGCCTTTCCCTCAAATAGAATTGCAATAGTGATTACCGGTCTAGTAAAGTAGTCAATTGCTTAGGGACAATTTCACAAATCCTACCACCACTTTTCCACACTCGCTATATTTACTTTATTGCTTCTTTATCTAAACAGCCCCTAGCTTTTATTTACGTGTTCTTTATTATCTTGCAAACCTATCCAACAACACCTACAAAGTACTACTATTTTCATACTTGTTCTAGGTAAAACGAACACTAAGCATGCGTAGAGTAATATCAGTGGCAGATAGGACTTGAGAGAATATTTGTTCTACCTTTAGCTCCTCGTTGGGTTCGACACTCTTACTTATCGAAAGAGGCTACAATTATCCCCTACACTTGTGGGTTATCAAGACCTTTTTCTGGCGCTGTTGCCGGGGACTCATAGCGTGGGGTGAATATTCTCGTGTGTGCTTGTTTGTTTTATCCCTAAGTAAATTTTATTTGCTGTTCTTAGTTGTTTTCTATCTTTAGTTATGGGTAGGAAACACAAAATACTAAAAAAATTAGTTGTACCTACTACACTAATGGTTGAAGAACCACTCAAAATCTATCACACTCCTGAAGCTTTTTACTTGGATCATCTTCGATCCATTTGTGCTCGTGTTGAATCCCCAACTAGCTTAGTTGAGGGCAAATCTTTAGATGAGCATGCTTGTTATGTGTGACACCATATATCTGAAAAAAGGGAAACTTTTACTGGATCAAATTCATCGTTTGCAATGCTATGCTTGGAATTTATGTGATATATATGATGTTACTTGTTTTCTGAAAACCTAAGAAACACCTTCCCTGTCAATGTGAGTATAGTGATAATGTAATCGTATCTTCGTATGATAAGGGTGTTTATAATTACTATGATGTTGAACAAATTGAAGAATTTGGTGCTTTTAAGGGTGCTTATAAAATTGCTTCTTTGATTGAAATGTATGATGCTACTCTCTACAAATCTGAAAAATTTTCCATACTTGAATATTGTTATGATAATTATGCTTATAATACCTATGTTAAACTATATACTGAGGACTCCTCCGTTGTCCAAGAAGAGAATAATATTTTGCAGAAGTCTATGGAAGAAGAAATTGATGAAATTGTGAGCTCATTGGATGAAAAAGATGATGAGGAGAGCGAAGAACAAAAGGAGGAAGAGCGGATTAGCTACCCGTGCCCACCTTCTAATGAGAGTAACTCTTCAACTCATACATTGTTTAATTTCCCTTCGTGCTTACCGAAGGATGATTGCTATGATGATTGCTATGATCCCATTGATTTTCTTGAATTACCCCTTTTTGATGATGCTTGCTATGCTTGTGGCCAAGATGCCAATATGAATTATGATTATGGATATGAACTTGCTTTAGTTCCTTATGTTAAACATGAAATTGTTGCTATTGCACCCATGCATGATAGTCCTATTATCTTTTTGAATTCTCCAAACTAAACTATATCGGAGAAGTTTTTTGCTTATTAAGGATTATATTGATGGGTTGCCTTTTACCATTGCACTTGATAATTTTGATGAATGTAATATGCATGTTCTTGCTGCTCCTACTTGCAATTATTATGAGAGAGGAACTATATCTCCACCTCTCTATGTTTCCCACACGATAAAATTGCAAGAAACTGCTTATACCGTGCATTGGCCTTTACTTGGTGTGCATGACTTGTTCTTTTATGACATGCCGGTGCATAGGAAGAGAGTTAGACTTCGTTGTTGCATGATATATGTTACTTTGTGCTCACTACTAAATTACAAATCATTGTTAATTAAAATTGGCTTTGATATACCTTGGGATCCGGGTGGATCCATTACTTGAGCACTATATGCCTAGCTTAATGGCTTTAAAGAAAGCGCTGCCAGGGAGACAACCCGGAAGTTTTAGAGAGTCATTTATTTCCGTTGAGTGTTTTTATATAGTTTAAAAACAAAAAAATAAAGAGGGGAATCCAAAACTTTTCAAAAAGGAAAGTGAAAGTGAGAGAGACAAGCATTGTTGAAGTGGGAGAGCTCCTTGAACTTTGTTCATGCTCACGGAAACTTTGTGAATCTTAATTACATAAACTTCTCAACAAAATAATATCCCCTTGTACAATTCCATTATATTATAAAAATAATGTGCCAAGGTTTGCTTTAAGATGTTTACAATGCTTGTTGGTTTGTGCGGTGCAGGACAGAAACTTTGGATGTAGTGCACGATTTTACGTTTTTTGCTGGAACGTCAAACGGTTCTGAAACCTTTTGCAATGTCTTGATGTACAAATGTTTTATTTTTTCTAATTTTGGTAGAATTGTTGGGGTACCAGAAGTATGGTGAATGTTCAGATTGCTACAGACTGTTCTGTTTTTGACAGATTCTGTTTTTGATGCATAGTTTACTTGTTTTGGTGAATCTATCAATTTATATTAGTGGATTAAGCCATGGAAAAGTTATATTACAGTAGAAACAATGCGAAAACAAAATATGAATTGGTTTGCAACAGTACCTAGAGTGGTGATTTGCTTTATTATACTAACGGATCTTACCGAGTTTTCTATTGAAGTTTTATGTGGATGAAGTGTTTGATCGAGGAGGTCTCGATATGAGGAAAAGGAAGAGAGGCAAGAGCTCAAGCTTGGGGATTCCCAAGGCACCCCAAGTAAATATTCAAGGAGACTCAAGCGTATAAGATTGGGGATGCCCCGGAAGGCATCTCCTCTTTCTTCAACAAGTACGGGTATGTTTTCGTATTCGTTTCGTTCATGCCATATGTGCAAGTCTTGGAGCGTCTTTTGCATTTAGTTTTCACTATTCTTTTATGAACCATGCTGGTATGAGATAGTCCTTGGTTAGTCTATAGAATGCTCATTGCACTTCACTTAAATCTCTTGAGTATGGCTTTATAGAATGCTTCATGTGCTTCACTTATATTATTTGAAGTTTGGATTGCCTGTTTCTCTTCACATAGAAAACCGCCATTTGTAGAATGCTCTTTTGCTTCATTTATATTTGTTAGAGCATGGGCATATCTTTTGTAGAAAGAATTAAACTCTCTTGCTTCACTTATATCTATTTAGAGAGATGACAGGAATTGGTCAATCACATGGCTAATCATAAAATCCTACATAAACTTGTAGATCGCTGAATATGATATGTTTGATTCCTTGCAATAGTTTTGCGATATAAAGGTGGTGATATTAGAGTCATGCTAGTGGGCGACTATGGATTAGTAGAAATACTTGTGTTGAGGTTTGTGATTCCCGTAGCATGCACGTATGGTGAACCGCTTTGTGATGAAGTTGGAGCATAATTTTATTTATTGATTGTCTTCCTTATGAGTGGCGGTCGGGGACGAGCGATGGTCTTTTCCTACCAATCTATCCCCTAGGAGCATGCGTGTCGTACTTTGTTTTCAATGGCTTGTAGATTTTTGCAATAAGTATATGAGTTCTTTATGACTAATGTTGAGTCCATGGATTATACGCACTCTCACCCTTCCATCATTGCTAGCCTCTCTTGTGCCGCGCAACTTTCGCCGGTACCATACACCCACCATATACCTTCCTAAAAACAGCCACCATACCTACCTATCATGGCATTTCCATAGCCATTCCGAGATATATTGCCATGCAACTTTCATCATCATCATCATACACATGACTTGAGCATTCATTGTCATATTGCTTTGCATGATCGTAAGATAGCTAGCATGATGTTTTCATGGCTTGTCCGTTTTTTGATGTCATTGCTACACTAGATCATTGCACATCCCGGTACACCGCCGGAGGCATTAATATAGAGTCATATCTTTGTTCTAGATAGTTGTAATATTGAGTTGTAAGTAAATAAAAGTGTGATGATCATCATTATTAGAGCATTGCCCCAGTGAGGAAAGGATGATGGAGACTATGATCCCCCCACAAGTCGGGATGAGTTTCCGGACTTTATGAAAAATAAAAGAGGACAAAGAAGCCCACCAAAAAAATAAAAAAAAATAAAAAAATGAGAGAAAAAGAGAGAATGGGCAATGTCACTATCCTTTTACCACACTTGTGCCTCGGAGTAGCACCATGTTCTTCATAGAGAGAGTCTCCTATTCTTTCACTTTCATATACTAGTGGGAATTTTTCATTATAGAACTTGGCTTGTTTATTCCGACGATGGGCTTCCTCAAATGCCCGAGGTCTTCATGAGCAAGCAAGTTGGATGCACACCCACTTAGTTTCCAGTTTGAGCTTTCATACACTTATAGCTCTTAGTGCATCCGTTGCATGGCAATCCCTACTCCTCACATTGACATCAAGTGATGGGCATCTCCATAGCCCGTTGATTAGCCACGTCGATGTGAGACTTTCTCCTTTTTTTCATCTCCACACAACCTCCACCATCATATTCTATTCCACCCATAGTGCTATGTCCATGGCTCACGCTCATGTACTGCGTGAAAGTTGAAAAGGTTTGAGATTACTAAAGTATGAAACAATTGCTTGGCTTGTCATCGGGGTTGTGCATGATTAAATACTTTGTGTGATGAAGATAGAGCAATAGCCAGACTATATGATTTTGTAGGGATAGCTTTCTTTGGACATGTTGTTTTGAAAAGGCATGATTGCTTTATTAGTACGCTCGAAGTATTATCGTTTTTATGTCAAATGATAGACTATTGCTTTGAATCACTCATGTCTTAATATTCATGCCATGATTAGATTACATGATCAAGATTATGCTAGGTAGCATTCCACATCAAAAATTATCTTTTTTATCATTTACCTACTCAAGGACGAGCAAGAATTAAGCTTGGTGATGCTGATACGTCTCTGTCGTATCTATAATTTTTGATTGTTCCATGCCAATATTATTCAACTTCCATATACTTTTGGCAACTTTTTATATTACTTTTTGGGACTAACATATTGATCCAGTACCCAGTGCCAGTTCCTGTTTGTTGCATGTTTTATGTTTCGCAGAAACCCAATATCAAACGGAGTCCAAATGGGATAAAAATGGACGGAGAATTATTTTGGAATATTTGTGATTTTTGGGAGGAAGAATCAACGCGAGACGGTGCCCGAGGGGCCCACGAGAAAGGGGGCGCGCCCCAGGGGGGCAGGCGCGCCCTGGACTCTCGTGAGCACCCCGTAAAGCGGTTGACGCTCTTCTTTTGCCGCCGGAAAGCTAATTTTATGAGAAAAATCTGGGCGAAAGATTCACCCCAATCGGAGTTACGGATCTCCGGATATAAAAGAAACGGTGAGAGGGCAGAATCAGGGAACGCAGAAACAGAGAGATAGATCCAATCTCGGAGGGGCTCTCGCCCCTCCCACGCCATGGGAGCCAAGGACCAAAGGGGAAACCCTTCTCCCATCTAGGGAGAAGGTCAAGGAAGAAGAAGAAGAAGGGCGGCTCTCTCCCCCTTGCTTCCGGTGGCGCCGGAACACTGTCGGGGGCCATCATCATCACCACGATCTTCACCAACAGCTCCGCCATCTTCACCAACATCTCCATCACCTTCCGCCTTCTATCTACAGCGGTCCACTCTCCCGCAACCCGCTATGCCCTCTACTTGAAAATGGTGCTTTATGCTTCATATTATTATCCAATGATGTGTTTCCATATTATGATGTCTGAGTAGATTTTCGTTGTCCTACCGGTGATTGATGAATTGCTATGATTGGTTTGAATTGCATGTTTTATTATTGGTGCTGTCCTATGGTGCCCTCCGTATCGCGCAAGCGTGAGGGATTCCCGCTGTAGGGTTTGCAATATGTTCATGATTTGCTTATGGTGGGTGGCATGAGTGACAGAAGCACAGACCCGAGTAAGTAGGTTGTTTGCGTATGGGATAAAGGGGACTTGATACTTTAATGGTATGGTTGCGTTTTACCTTAATGATCTTTAGTAGTTGCAGATGCTTGCTAGAGTTCCAATCATAAGTGCATATGATCCAAGAAGAGAAAGTATGTTAGCTTATGTCTCTCCCTCAAATAGAATTGCAATAGTGATTACCGGTCTAGTAATGTAGTCAATTGCTTGGGGACAATTTCACAACTCCTACCACCACTTTCCACACTCGCTATATTTACTTTATTGCTTCTTTATCTAAACAGCCCCTAGCTTTTATTTACGTGTTCTTTATTATTTTGCAAACCTATCCGACAACACCTACAAAGTACTACTAGTTTCATACTTGTTCTAGGTAAAGCGAACACTAAGCGTGCGTAGAGTCGTATCAGTGGCAGATAGGACTTGAGAGAATATTTGTTCTACCTTTAGCTCCTCGTTGGGTTCGACACTCTTACTTATCGAAAGAGGCTACAATTATCCCCTACACTTGTGGGTTATCACTGTGTCATCGGCAAAACGTTCGATGGCTCGTTCAATCGTCAAGAACGATGCTGTTTCTGGGGAAACCTTCCTCCCCGGTGAACTTTTTGTGTTCGGTGGCTTCACTCTGCGTGCCAATTCGATTGGTCACCTTGAACAGATTGACAGCTACGCCCCTCGTCATCAGATCAGATTCGGGAGCCTGAATTACGTCGCCGACATCCGAGGAGACTTGAGCTTCGAAGGGTTCACGGCCTCTACCATTGTTCCTCTGCTCCAAGAGGGAAACCCATCGGACCCGTCATCAGGCACCGCTCAAGGAACAACTATCATCCCTGCCTCGTCCTTAGATCTAGGGCAGGCTACTTCATCCGAAGATGGGTATCTGAAACCCACCGGACTCTCTCCTACTATGGAAATTTTCTCCGGAGACCCGAAGGCAACCATGGCTTCGGCGAGCCTGGAATCAAGCAGGACTCTCCCTGTCATCAGAGAGCCGAACCCGCCTCAAGGTACAAACTTTGAACTCTCAAGGACTGCATCTGGTGACCACAGTCAGGAATCTACCGTGCCTAGCCCTGCAGGCCCTCGATTTCCCGTCCGGCCTTCGCTCTTAAACCAGGCCTTGGACTTAATGCGATCCCTCGCCATTACGGAAATATCACCTCCGAACTACGCCCAACCCGGACTAGGGGCTGAGAGCGGGGAATTTTACGTCCCACCCACCATCCACTTAATAGCCACTTTCAAGGATTTGACTGACATGCTAGATTACGCCTCCGAAGACTTCGACGGTATGGACGACGATGCGGGAGACAAGCAAAGCCAAAACCCGCCCTTCATCGGGCACTGGACGGCTACCTCCACATATGACATGTATATGGTGGACACACCCAAAGAGGACGACGACGAAGGTAGGAAAAATCCGATCGAGGACTAGCCCGCTGAGGCGCCATCAAAACATCGACGTCAGTGGCGCCGCTCAAAATCACGTCGTGAAAAGGAAAGCAACACCGGCATCGGAGACAATAACACCCCGGGCGATGCCGAAAATCCTGAAGACCCGGTCGAACCTGCGTCCGAGCAGGATGAATGGGAGGAGGGACAAGTTAACCCCGATGAGCAGGTCGGGAATGAGGACTCGGAAGATAGTAACTATCTATCGATCTCCGAGGATGATGTCAGCCTCGGCAACGAAGACTTCATCGGGCCAGAGGAACCCCTTGAGCAAGAGTGCTTTAAGCTCCAGCTAATCGCAATTGCGTGAAGCCTAAAGAAGAAGCAACAGCTCCAAGCCGAACAGGATACCCTCAACGACAGATGGACCCAATTCCTAGCTGCCGAAGAATACGACCTCGGGCGCCCAACTAAGAGTTATCTGAAGCGTCAGCTACTACCACAATTCGACAACGAGTCCCTTGAGACAATACCGTCGAGATATGACCGCACTGATGAACCAGACCAACCACCATGTTGACGAGATAAAGCGGCAACTTACGCCAAACACCAGCCCCTACCAACCTCGTCGTTGAGGCAAAGAGGTAGCAGCTCCGGGCTATACCTACGACTTACACCAAGATCTGGACAATAGAGCTAGTCAAGCCAGATTAATCTATGGATCAAGGGGGCGTGCCCCAACGCGAGATGAAAACCATCAAGCCTAGCACGACAGACATAACCTCAGCCAGGCCGAAAACCGAACACGGGTGTCATCCGAACTCCATCGTGACGTCGCCTGATATAGAGGCGTCGCACACCTCTTATGCTTTACCGATGAGGTAATGTAGCACCAATTCCCAGAAGGGTTTAAACCCGTAAACATTGAAGCATATGATGGAATGAATGATCCTACAGTATGGATTGAAGATTTTCTTATCCATATTCACACGGCTAGAGGTGATGATCTCCACACCATCAAATACCTCTCCTTAAAGGTAAAAGGACCAGCACGACACTGGTTAAACAGCCTCATAGAGAATTCCATTGGTAGCTAGGAAGATCTGGAGGATGCCTTTAGAGAGATCTTCCAAGGCACCTATGTCCGGCCCCCGCACGCCGATGACCTTAGTCATATAGTCCAGCAACCCGGAGAGTCAGCCCAAAAACTCTGGACTAGGTTCTTAATTAAAAAGAACCAAATTGTCGACTGTCCGGATGCTGAAGCTCTCGCGGCCTATAAACACAACATCCGTGATGAATGGCTCACCCGACACCTCGTCCAAGAAAAGTCGAAGTCTATGGCAGCCCTCACCACACTCATGACCCGCTTTTGCACGGGAGAAGATAGGTCGCTGGCTCGTAGAAGCAATAGTACCAGTGATCCTGGCAGCTCTGAAGCCAGAGATGGCAATGGCAGGCCACGACGCAACAAACATAAGCATCGAAGCAGCAATGAAGATACCGAAGACATGGCGGTCAATGCCGGATTCAACGGCCCTAAACCTGGTCAGCGGAAGAAGCCATTCAAAGGAAACGAGGACAACCCATCCAATTTAGAAAAAATACTTGATTGACCTTGTCAGATTCATGATACCCCCGACAAGCCTGCAAACCACTCCAATAGAAATTGGCGGGTCTTCAAACATGCCGGTAAGCTAAATACCGAACATAAGGGGAAAGGGCCGCCAAGCGAGGACGAGGATGAGCCCCGTCCTTCGAACACAGGGGGGCAGAAGAAATTCCCCCTGAGGTAAAAACAGTGAATATGATATATGTCACTCATATCCCCAAGAAGGAGCACAAGCATGCACTAAGGGACGTTTACGCCGTAGAGCCGGTCGCCCCAAAATTCAACCCCTGGTCGGCTTGTTCGATCACCTTCGATTGAAAGGACCACCCGACCAGTATCCGTCATGGAGGTTCAGCAGCTTTGGTACTTGATCCAATCATCAACGGATTCCATCTCACCCGAGTCCTCATGGACGGCAGCAGCAGTCTTAACTTGATTTATCAAGACATGGTCCGCAAAACGGGTATTGACCCATCAAGAATCAAGCCTACCAACACCACCTTTAAAGGAGTGATACCTGGCGTAGTGGTCCGCTGCATGGGCTCAATAACATTGGAAGTAGTCTTCGGTTCACCGGATAACTACTAAAGCGCAGACTTGATCTTCAACATCATCCCATTTCGCAGTGGTTATCACGCACTGCTCCGACGAACCGCCTTCACTCGCTTCAATGCGGTCCTGCATTACGCTTACTTAAAGCTGAAAATGCCCAGACCCCGCGGCATTATCACAGTCAATGGAAACATGGAGCGCTCCCTCCGTACTGAGGAGCATACCGCGGCCCTTGCGGTTGAGGTACAGAGTGGCCTTACCAAGCTGAACACCTCATCAGCCATCTAGCCTCCGAACACTGTTAAGCGAGTCCGGCCTACCCTACAGAACGACAGCCTGGTCAATCCAAAGCTAGACTAGCAATTCCTCCTCCGTCACTCTCCCTATCTAACTGCGGCATATATACCGCGTGTGCACCACTATGCACTTAAAATACCTAGGGCAGCGACGGAGGCCCATTGCGGACAAGGTTCAGAGTATGGCTCGACCCTATTCGGACCTAAAACATTTTTTCCTTTCCTTTTCTTCTTTCTCCTCTTATATCACAGGTTCGTCAAGACCTAATAACTGCACGGTCGTACAAGGGCACTTTTCCAGGCCCCTTTTTTTAAACGGTCGTCGATTGCTCCTATCAAAGGATCTTTCACCAAGGCGAAAAGTGGCGCAGAAGTGCAGCAGGGTGTCCAGGGGATCTTCAAGACTACCTTTCTCTTTTTTCAGGCTTTGTATATAGGTTTCCCTTGTTCACAAATTCTCGGTATGTAAAGTAGCCTCGAGGTTTATGGCATTATATGTAATAGCACGTTTGGATGTATCAATCAGACTATAAGGGAAACGGTTTTTTACCAACCTTTGTTCGGTATTGGTTTCTTTTACAATCTGTTTCCCCCCTTTACGTCAGATTTCCATCTATACTCTGGTACGGCCCAAATGTGAAAGTGCAACTAATTCCTAGGTGATTTTGGTAATTCTTAACAACATATAGTTCATTGAACTAATGCTCTTTCAAGATGATCATTTCAGGAAGTTCAATGATTGGCATGGCATGGACTAGAGATGTGGACCCCTCAAAATGCAAAGAACATATATTGGCAACAATCTCAAGACTCTACATTTTCATTTTAGTGATCCAAGATAACATTGAGTCCATAGGAAAGCCAATATTATCCCTTCAAATCATCATAATTCTATTCCCAACCACCTTGAACTTTTTTTCTGCGGTAAATGCTTATCTTACGGCCATGCTCGTGCAGATTGCACTAATCAGTTCAGATGCCGGGGTTGTTATAGATACAGACATATTTTTCGTTATTGTTTCAACTCCAAAAAATCTGCACCCGTGTATCGGGTGAAATCCCACCTGCCCACCAACCCATCGCCCATACCCGATAAACCCGCACGACGACTCGTCTCCCCAAAACCCCCATTCACCCCCCGTACAGCCAGCTCGCCTTGCCATTCGCCCTGCTCTGCCTCGAAACCCTGCTCTGCTCCTCAAACTTTCTCCATCTCCGCCGCTCATCCTCTCTCCAATGAAGCCATGGCCACCTACCCATGGGACCCGCTGCCACTTCTCCCTCCAGGCACCGCCATCATGGATGCTGACGGCAACCAACAATGGCGCTCCTACCATTACCTCGGCGGCGAACCTCTGGTCCAGTCTAGCGACTGGGCCATCATCTCCCTCGCTCCGCCGCTGGACCCCAATCAGTTTGAGACTGACACAATGCTCATCACCCACTTCCTCGACCATGAGCGCGACTTTCGCATCACAGAGATCTCTTGCTGCGGGATGGGAGCTGCACTCGTCCACTTTCGTCATGCATGCGACATCGACACCGCCATCGCCAACAGCCTGTACTTCGTCGACGACTGTTCTGAGGATCATACGTCATGACCGAGGTATCAACCACAGAGATTGCACTTTTACTCATGATGTTTGGATTATGATGGTGAACTTCCCTCTTGAGGCATGGAGGCTGGACAAAGTTAAAGAATTTGTTAGTGATTTTGCTAAATTCCTTGTTTGGAACCGTGACATGTCAAACAGAGATCGTGTCCAACTTAAAGTCAGAGTGCCAGATCTGCTAGAAATTCCTGTTACCCATGTTATTTGTGAAAGTCTTGATGACTATGGTCATGGTCAGTCGTGGACATGTGCTCTCTATATTCTGCATGCGGATTTGCTTGGTGCCATAGGGGGCGATGAGGACTGTCGGTGTCAAAACCGGCGGATCTCGGGTAGGGGGTCCCGAACTGTGCGTCCAGGCGGATGGTAACAGGAGACAAGGGGCACGATGTTTTTACCCAGGTTTGGGCCCTCTCGATGGAGGTAAAACCCTACTCCTGCTTGATTAATATTGATGATATGGGTAGTACAAGAGTGGATCTACCACGAGATCAAGGAGGCTAAACCCTAGAAGCTAGCCTATGGTATGATTGTTGTAATGGTTGTTCGTCCTACGGACTAAAACCCTCCGGTTTATATAGACACCAGAGAGGGCTAGGGTTACATAGAGTCGGTTACAATGGTAGGAGATCTACATATCCGTATTGCCAAGCTTGCCTTCCACGCCAAGGAAAGTCCCATCCGGACACGGGACGAAGTCTTCAATCTTGTATCTTCATAGTCTTGGAGTCCGGCCGATGATGATAGTCCGGCTATCCGGACACCCCCTAGTCCAAGACTCCCTCAGTAGCCCCCGAACCAGGCTTCAATGACGACGAGTCCGGCGCGTATATTGTCTTCAGCGTTGCAAGGCGGGTTCTCCTCCAAATTCCATGTGCTTGCCGAATAGTGTCCGGCTTCCTTATGTTGCGCTCCTTGGCTTCCACGCCTAATAATGGCCCTCTTCCATGTGTCGCATGAATGTGAAAGGCCAGGGTATTTTTATATTTTACCCCCTAGCTGCGCAAATAATCTGCCTATAAGAGAGGCAAGAATCCAGATCCAAATCACACCATCTTCCTTCCGCGAGTACTCATCGGAGCGCTTCTGACCAAAAATCCATCCTATCATGGACCGTCGATGCGGCTCCTCCTCTCACGCTCCTAGCCCTCAGCTAGGAGATTGGAGGAGATGTTCAGTTCCGCACAACGAGCTGGTGACGCTCCAAGCAGAGGGATACCTTCCTTCGGCCTTTATGGTCCCAGTTCGAGCCAGGCTGGCCACCTACAAAGGTGGAAAGCAAGCGGAGGCCACCCATAGTCCCTCCAAAGGAGAGCGGGTGTTCTTCGTCCCTTATATAATAAGGGGGCTCGGATTTCCCATACATCCGTTTCTCCGGGGGCTTCTAGAGTTCTACGGACTCCAGCTTCATCACCTCACGCCCGCCTCTATTCTGCACATCGCGGGTTTCGTAGCTCTTTGCGAGCTGTTCCTGGGCATCGAGCCCCATTTTGCGCTGTGGAAGAGACTATTTTTCCTCGTACCCCATTCTCACGAGGGGTCAATATATCAAGTGGGCGGAGCCGAAATATGGCGCATCGCCGGGACCGGATATCTATCTAGAACCCCAAAGAAGGCGTTCGAAGACTGGCCCTCGGAATGGTTTTATGTGGAAGATGCTCCACTGCCGGACCCAGTTCGGATCGGCCTCCCGGAGTTCACCAAGGCTCCTCTGAAGAAACCCCTAAGTTGGCGCCCACGGAGCCCTCAACAGGAGGAAGACAGGAGCGTCCATTATTTGATGGGCCGGATAAGGTTGCTGGCCCATTCCGAATTGACCATGATTGGAGTCATGGCCACGTGCATTATGCGAGGGGTGCAGCCGCTCCAATATAGGGGCCACCCCATGGGTTACTTCAACGGGGAGAATGATGCCACCCGTCATGGCCGTAAGGGGTCGGGATCGGCCGCAGATCTGGTGAAGATTCTGTCCGGCCTATACAAGGGGGAGAAGGAGGACTTCCTCCAGACGAGCCCATTGAATGGGTTCTCCATGAATAACCCTCGGAGCTGGGTAAGCGGACGTTTATTTATCCGACCCATGCTTTCAAAGTTAAGTACCTTACTTTATGATTTTGTCGCAGGAACTGTGTCGGGATGTGGAGGGCATACATAGTCCGGCTCCACAACCCGAGGATCCGGGAAGATCTCTTGATACAGCTTCCGAAGAGGATCCAGACATAAAGGTGGAGCTAATTGACGGGGTGTTCCACCAACTCAGCATGGACAATGCTCTAGTCACCATTACAGCTGACTACCCTGGCTTATCTCCGGCTTCCCAGGTAATTATGACCGGAGTCCTGACACCATTATTTCGTCCTTGCGTATTTCTGACCACCGTATACAATGGTGTCTCGCAGGAGGTGCCTTCAAGGCGGGAAGCCGAACCCGCGGCGGCTGACCAACAAGGGTCAGTCCGGCCCAGCAGGTGGAAGAGGGGTGCGGTGCGAATCGAAACGTCACCGCAACGGTATAGCTCGCGACCGTTATTTAGGGAAAAGATTCCTAGGAGATGTATTAATGCTCATGACTTTTCCAGGAGAAAGAGCGCTCGTCGGACTGTGCCCGGAGAGGTTGCCAACCAAGCCTCCGCCAACCACGCTCCACCACCTGGTCCGGAGGGTGAGGCAAGTGCAAGGCGCGAGCCGGGTACTCCTCCAACGGAGGATGCCGACAGGCTGTCCGCCACCAGGTTTGAGGTGGAGAGCGCCATGAATCATAGGCGCCGCCGGACAGTTCTGCGTGACGCGTGTTTCTCCCCAGAGGCGTTGAATGCCTTTAACGCGGGAGACGCGCACCTCCGTGCCGCTCAAGATGGTTTAACCAGAGCCACGGAGCAGTATGTAAAAGACATATGGGTAAGGAATTTTAATAGTTGTATATGCCAGTAGCCCCCGAGAATTAAAGTAGTTAAAATAACTGATTTAAGGCTCATTTAATATGCAGGATCTGACGAAGAAGAATACCCAATTGTCCCAGGAGCTACAAGATTGCAAAGCCCAACTTGAGGCCGCACTGGCTGCCGCAGGAGGAGACACAGAGACCCACTCTGGTAACACATTATTTCAAAAAGAAAAGCTGTGTGCGGCGTGCGTATAAGTCTGACAATGATATTGCAGATGTTGCCGGACTGGATCCGGACAAGCAACAGCTACTGCGCCAGCTAAAAGCCGGTGAGAGGGTGCTTATGAAGGTGCAGCTGGAGAGGAACAAACTCCAAGATGCCCACACCCAGCTTGGAGAAGAGCTAAAAGGTGTTCGGGCCCAGCTGTCTGGCTCCGTGAAGGAGAATCAGTGCCTTCGTCGCGGCATCTATAGTAAGTTCTTGAGCAAACTCTTTTGAAAAGAAGAGTTCGGCGAGGAAGTCAATTGACAGAAATATGTTTGTAGGTGTGCTCACAGGTCGCCCTGCGGAGGAAATGCCCGGTTCAACGGGTGACCAACTTCCCGAGCTGGTGCAACTGCTCGAACGTGTTCGGCAGGCGATGAGTGGCATCGTTCAGGCCTTATGGTCGTCCGTCTCCCTACCCGAGGGCCTTGGAGAGCTTGCAGAGAAGCTTCAGGGAGCACGGCAGTGCTTCCGTTTATGGAAGATATCGGCCTGCCGTCAAGGTGCCAGGGAGGCCTGGGCCATGGTGAAGACGCGGTACAAGAAGGCGGATCGAAACCACATGGCCGAGGTCGGACCCGTGGGGCCCGATGGGAAGGAGATCCATGTGAGCTTAGTGTACGGCCAAGTAGAGTTGGCCGCTAAGTATTCCCAATGGGACTGTAAATTAGACAGCCTGTTAGACGGGATTGAGGAGGAGTACAGTCAGTCGATTTGACGCTGTATTAAAAATGACATGTAAAATGCCTTCTAGCTGGATTGTAGATCGTTTGTCTTTGCCGACCTTTTCGCTTCAACCTCGGGACCCTAGAGTCCGAAGTGTGTCCGAATACCTTCTCAGTTATGAAAAAACCGGGGCATGCATGGAGACCAGGCGTAGGGGTCATTAGTGCTTTATCAGACAAGTGCCCAACTAGTTATGTTATATTACATGGTTAGTAAGAAACATCTTCCAGGGAGAATAGTTCCATCAAGGGTTCCTTTCCCTGGGAGGCATGCCCTAAAGTGCATGTCCGGACTGCGAAAAGAGCAGGAAAACATCTGGGGGCAGATAAATAAATAGGTAAAAAATCATCTTTCAAGTCACCGACCGAATATTCCCTTAAGAGCGCTAGCTTTCGGCTTCACCCAGTCTGAGGTACACATCCGGCTGACCCGGCAGTAGCAATCGCAGAGGTGCTCCCTTTACCTCCTAGTCGAACAATCGGGAATGTAGGGGTAAGCACAGGAGCCAGGCAACCCAGCTTGGCCAAAACTTAAGTCATATCGATGCATATAATGGTGAATAAAAGGTACATGCGGAAGTTTGACACATGTGTTGGACATAAAGCCCGTATAAGTAAGCTTCTGTTAAAGAAGCCCCAGGTATAATGAGTGCGGGTAGCACATCAAGTGTGTGCGAACAATGCGCAAATCGGCCCTCAAGGGCTTTTACGAAAAAGGTGGGAGAAAAGAGAGAAACAAAAGACAGCTGAAGTGTAAAAATGTGGACGGAGGAAGGAGACGAACTCTGAGTCCGGCGCTAGGCGTAGAATCTTTGGAGGCGGGCTGCGTTCCATGGGTTCGGCTCGAGTCGGTTGTCTGATGCGTTTCGCAGATGGTATGCTCCGCCTGTCAGAACTTGGTCGATGATGAAGGGACCTTCCCATTTGGGCTTGAGTTTGTCCTTTTTCTTGTCCGGCAGGCGTAGAACTAGTTCGCCAACATTGTAAGTTTTAGCCCGTACTTGTCTGCTTTGATATCTTCGAGCCTGCTGCTGATAGAATGCGGAACGAGCCTTTGCCACGTCGCGCTCCTCCTCTAATGTGTCCAAGCTGTCCTGCCGATCCAACTCGGCTTCTCTTTCTTCGTACATGCGCACTCGAGGTGAGTCATGAATTATGTCGCAGGGCAAAACTGCCTCTGCGCCGTATACCATAAAGAATGGTGTGAACCCGGTAGTACGGTTTGGCGTGGTCCGCAGGCCCCAGAGTACGGAGTCGAGCTCCTCTACCCAGTGCGTGTGAGATTCCGTAAGGGACCGCACTAATCTGGGTTTGATGCCGCTCATGATTAGACCATTTGCTCGTTCAACTTGACCGTTGGTTTGAGGGTGATAGACCGAAGCATAGTCGAGCTTAATGCCTATAATTTTGCACCAGAGTTTAACCTCGTCGGCAGTGAAGTTCGTGCCGTTATTGAAAGTGCTAGTATCGACTAGAGGGGGGGTGAATAGGCGATTTTTATGAAAGTTTCTAAACTTAGAGGTTTCAAAGACAAACAACAGAAATGACCTAATTGATATGCAGCGGAAGACAAACTACCCTAAGCAAGCCATAGTCAGGTATGCAATGATGCGAAAGTACAGGACTAATAGCAGCTAGGTAGTAGGATCAGGATGGAAGATAGTATGAAGCCAATCAACAGTAGTAGTCAAGCAATGAAGTAAAACAAATACACAGACAGGCAATAACTTCACGAAGACAAACTTAAGTAAGGTTGGGAAGGGAAAGAACCAGTTGCTTGTTGAAGACACAAGATTTGTTAGACCAGTTCCAGTTGCTGTGACAACTGTACGTCTGGTTAGGGAGGCTGAGATTTAACTCAGAAGACCGTGTCTTCACCTTATTCCCCTTGAGCTAAGGATACCCAGTCCTCGCCCAATCACTCTGGTAAGTCTTCAAGGGAGACTTCCAAACCTTCACAGACTTCATTCACCGGCAATCCACAATGACTCTTGGATGCTCAGAATGCGACGCCTAACCGGCTGGAGGATTCACAGTCCTCAAGTGTAATAAGTCTTCAGGTCACACAGACAGAAAGACTTCAGTGATGCCTAACACTCTTTGGCTCTGGGTGTTTGCGCTTTGTCCTCGCAAGGATTTCTCTCTCTCAAATGCTTCGAGGTGGGTTGCTCTCAAACGACAAAAGCCGTGCACTAACTCTGAGCAGCCACCAATTTATGGTGTAGGGGGTGGGCTATTTATAGCCACTAGACAACCTGACATGATTTGTCCAAAATGACCCTGGGTCACTAAGGAACTGACACGTGTTCCAACGGTCAGATTTCAAACACACGCGGCAACTTTACTTGAGCTACAAGCAAAGCTGACTCATCCAGCTCTGGATAAGATTTTCTCTCATTGTCTTCGCTCGAAGACATAGGATTTGAGTTGAGCATCACTTCAGTCACTCTGACTTAGTTCACTTGGACCCCACTTAACAGTACGGTGGTTCCTATGACCCAACAAAGAAGAAAATGAAACTACGAAACCACACAGTCTTCGCGCTCCATAGTCTTCACGCAATGTCTTCTCATGTCATAGTCTTCAATATAATATCTTCTCATACCACCATTGTCTTCAATGTCTTCATACATTTTTAGGGGTCATCTCCGATAGGTAAACCGAATCGATGAGGGACACTACCTGCGTTATCCTGTAATTCTCACAAACGCATTAGTCGCTCAACCAACTTTGTCGTCAATACTCCAAAACCAACTAGGGGTGGCACTAGATGCACTTACAATCTCCCCCTTTTTGGTGATTGATGACAAACTGGTTGAAGTTTTCAACGGGGATAATTATGTGAAATTGTAAGGATAGGGAATTGTCTTCATAAGTTGCAAGGGCTCCCCCTGAAGATGTGCATATGAGTAATTTGCTTTTGGAATGCAAATGCACATGGCAGGTTGTACTTGTGGAGATCCTCTTCAACTTATGAAGCTAATTCATCATGCATGAAATGATATAGCAAATAGAATGACATGCATAATGAAAAATGGACGTCTGCAGAATGATCTAAGTGCGGAAGTTATCATCACACATGCGGAATTTATCATAGCATCACAGTGAAGCAAATAAGTAGCAGCAGACCATCAAGTTTAGGTGTTACAACTCAGAGAACCAAATGTTTCAAAAGCATGAGTTGTAAGCACGAAGCAAAATATAATGCAACCGCCCATATAAACCCGCTTGAAGACTATCAACTCATACTCTTCTCCCCCTTTTGTCAGTGAGGACCAAAAAGGTTTGAAGACATAGAGCATCTACTCGTCATCATGAGTAGGTGAAGCAGTAGGGTTGTCGTCATTGGTTGGCGGTGCAGATGAACTTGGTGCAGTGTCGATGCGCACAGTAGCAGGAGGTGGTGAAGTAGCATCATCTTCATCATCGATCACTCTGGCATTTACCGTTGCCGCGGAGGAAGAATATTCAGAGTCTTCAAGAGATGGAGTGCGACGTAAGACAGCAGTCCGTGGAGGAGTGGAGTCAAACTGGAATCTTTCATTGAAGCCATCATCTTGAAGATCAGCTTCAGCACTGAGCAGGGTCAAACTCTTCCATGATCGCCAGCAAGTTTCATGAGCAACAAAGGCATTCTTGGTGGCAAGTTTGCGAATGCGATTGACATCCACCAAGAGGCTTTGCATCTGTCTCTTGAGCCAGAAATGATGCTTATCCTGTTTCTGATGAAGGGCCACAAGAAGTTCTCGATCATTGAGAACACAAGAATGCTTCCGAGGCTGTTGTGCAATGGTGCTTTCAGTGGCTTCAGTGGGTGCTCGATGAGGCAGATGAGTGTTTCCGGCCAATGGATAGATTCGTGTCGCTGCTTGAACACCTTCAATAGGTTGAGTGAAGCTTTGGTGCTCAACATTCTGAAGACACAGAGGCCTCTTGGCAGGGTCAGAGTATATAGCTTCAACTGACATATCAACCTCTGGCAGAAAGATCATATGATTGCGAGTAGAGGGCTGATAACTGACAGATGAGTGTCTCTTGATGAGGCGCATGACCCAGGGAGCATAAAACTTCAGACCAAATAGGTCAGAGCCGGAAGCAGCAAGTTGCCTGATGAAGAATTCCTGAGTGTTGAAGCTGATGCCATTGAGAATATAGAAGACCAATGTCTTCATAGCTCCTTCAAGCTTGGCCGCTGACGAATGTCCTTTGACAGGCCATAGAGTTCGCCTGATGATATGATATATGGTGCGAGGCAGATACTCAAGGTCTTCAACAAAGAAATCTGTTGGATATTCAGCGTCAGATGGCAAGGGCTTCATCATGCTCAACATCTGGCTCATGTTGGGATCTGTCTTATGGGAGATACTCTCTACATCATTGCGGTGTAGCTGACAGTTAGGTTCATATAGTTCTCCAGGAGTGGCTAGCCCTGTAAGCTCGATGATATCCATAGCTTTGGCTTCATGATGAACATTTCCAGTCATCCACTCGAGAACCCATGTCTTGATGTCTCTGTTGTAGCCACGAATGTGTAGAGTAGCATAGAATTGAAGCAATAGCTCTTCATTCCAATGTTCTTTGTCTGTCAGAAGGTGGAGCAGACCAGCATCACGAAAGCAATCAAGTGCTTCTTCTAAGCACGGCAGTCCAGCAATGGCTTCAGTATCAAGGCGCATATGAGGGAAAATGCGCCCTTGATCATATAGAACGCAGGAGTAATAGCTTCTCTGCTGATAGCTCCAGAACCGATCTGATGATATCCTTCGCTTGGAGTAGGGGTTCTTGGCGCTGTCAAAGAAGGTATTGTGGCTTTTGAAGCCATTTGCATTGAAAGACCCTGGTGAGTTGGCAGTACCTGGAAATCTTGGCAACCTAGGCTTTGGCTTCTGGACTTGAGGCCTATGCTCAACATGATAGTCAAATTGAGGTCCTGAGGCAGTAGGAGGAGGCACCAGAATGGGCCATCGGACAGTGGTAAGCTGACCATGGCTGTATGCTTGCTCAATTGTGTGAGGCCTTGGTGGCGGAACAGGAGCAGGGGCAACAGCTGAGGCGTCAGGCTGCACAACAGGTGTTTCAGGAGCAGTTGTCGCATTAGCTTCAGGTGCATGGGCCTCATAAGCTTCAGGCACAATGGCCTCATTGGTTTTAGGCACACTGGTTGGTGCAGGCGCCACATTAGCGTCAGCCATGACTACGTCATTGGCTTCATTGGCGTTGGTGCTGGCAGCCTCAACATTGTCAACCTCCTCTTGACGAACAGGAGGGTCGGGCACAGGCACGTTCACATCAGGAACTGCTTCTTCTTCAATCACTGGGGGAGTAGGTACACGTACTTCTTCTTGATTTTCTTCAGCTGATGCAGCCGGAATGTCTTTAGCAGCATGTGCTTCAGACTCAGAGACATTCACAGTTGGAGCAGGTTCAGAAAATACTTGACGTGCAACAGGTGAACGTTGCACTTCTCCTTCTGGAATGCTCGACAGAGGGACTGGAGGCCTTTGTCCTTTGCGAAGCCTGCGAAATGCTGGCAACGCCTTAGGAGATGGAGTTGGCTGGGCCTCAAAGTCTTCATCCTCTTCTTGCATGGGGGGTGTAGTTTGTTGTTGTTGTTGGGGAGTACTGGGGGAGTCTTGTAGTTGTGGGTGATCAGCCCACGATGAATCCTGAGCAATTGGCGTCAGAGGACGACCAATGCTAATGAGTTCGTTGTTCGTATGAACAAGCGATGATACCACATCATGTTCGATCTGAGGAAGAACTTCATCATCAGCTACATTGTCATCATGACCAATGTCTTCAGCAGCGGTGGGTTCAACTGCTGGAATATCTTCAGCTTCATGCGCCTCTGTGGGAGCAGGCTCATGGACTATCATTCTTCGTTCTTGATGTTCTGACACAGGGCGAACCACTGAAATGGGTTCAACAACTAAGGGCTCTGTGGAAGCAGCCCTTGTTTTCTTGGTCTTGCGCTTCTTCTTGGAGGGAGCGGCATCAGAGGCTTCAGTGTTCTTTCTCTTCTGGCTTCAGCCTCAACGGCCCTCGTCTTCTTCTGTTCTGAAGCGGTTGTGGTGACCTTTGGCTTCGGGCCAGTCATGCTGCTTGGGAAGATAATGCGAGGGGCTTCTTGGCTTGAAGGTTCAGGCTGTTCAGCAGGAAGCTTCTTCTTCTTCTTTGCAGCCATCCTGGGGTCAATACCAGGACGGCCAAGTGACTTGCGCTTCTCAGCCTCATTGTAGGCGAGTACACACTTATCAGCCAAACTCTTCATGTGCTCTCGAGAGCCCTGAGCTTCTTCACGCTTCTTTAGAAAAGCTTCTTTAAGCTCATGTAGCATGACTTTGAAGTTTCTGACGTCTTGAACACTTAGCTTGGCCACATGCTTCTTGAATTGAGCCTTCTCATAATCAATCTTGTTCTTAAGCTCAACGATGCGCTGAGCGAGAGCTAGCTCAGAAGCAATGGCGCCATTGAAGGCGACACTGAGGCCAATGGGAAGCTGTAAATCTTCGAAGCTGAGATTGGGGGTGTCGAACCACTCATCAATGAAGTTGTGGATGATTGCCACATCAAAGAGAGGCAAGTTGTTGAAGATTTCTGCTTCTTCCTTGCTCTTTATCAGCTGCTCAAGGGCATCATCAGCAAGATCTTCATCACTTGACAGATAAATGGGTTCTTCGCGCAGAATGGCGGCAGGAGTCAAGGCTCTTTGATCAGATGGTCTAACAAGTTGCTTTTTCTTCTCTGTTCTCTTCGAGACACGGGATTGATCTTCAGACTGCACACTAGCTTCAGGAGGTGCAGTGGCCAGTGGCTTCGCACGAGAAGTCTTCAGAGGTGCAGCTGATCTTGAAGCCTTTGGCTTCTTTTGCTTCTGCGGCTTTGGAGGAGGAGCAGGGCCGTCATCGGAGTCAGCATCATTTTCAGAATGATCTACTCTGGCGCCTTGGACCACGATGTAGGTGATGAGGCCGTCAAGGTTGGAGAAGGGACCGATCACATTGGGATCAGCATCACGGGTGCCGTCAGCACGGGGAGCAGAGGGACCTAGGTTGAAGTCCAAGCCTAAGGACTTCTTGTTCTTCTTGGCCGAAGCCACAACAAACTGGTAGTTGCGCTTGAAGAGAGAGTCGTCACAACACCAGAGTAGTGAGGTGGGATCGGCGTTCTTAGGCTGTAGTCCACGAACCATGCAAGGATAGAAGCCTTGAGCAATGGCTTCAGCTCTGTTCTTGGGTGGAAGGCCTTGATAGAGGATATCACCCCAAGGTCTCTTGATGGCATTCTTCTCTGCATATTCCTTCGTCACAAACTTGTACTTGAACCATTCCTCAGCCCAATAGCGTCGAATCCATTGGATTCGCGTCTTTCTCTGATGATAATTCTCCTCGGGATCTGTCTTGTAGAGTTCGGCTAAGTCATCAGGCAGATCTTTGGATGTTCCTTCTTTGCGTTGTCTGCCACCCTTCCTTGCTGATTTTTCTGCAGCCATGAACTTCAAACTGAATGGCTTCAATACGTTCAAAGGCTTCAGAGACTTATGCTTGCTTGTCAAGCAGGAACTGGCTTCAGGAGAATTGATATGATGCTGTAAGTATTCTGCAAACGAATGCAGACTATGAGAACCAAGGGATTCTCCCACGGACATGTACCTGTGACAGCATTAGAGATGCGAGGGAAGGGGAAGAGGTCATATGCATTCTCAGAAGATTTTGAAGATAAATTAGTTTGAAGACATTGACCTCATGATGCGAAGACATTCACTTATGTAGGTGAGTTGGTTCCAGATTTGTACCAATCCGTGAATAAGTACAAGTGAGGAATCAAACTAGACAGGAAATCTAAGTGAATTGACTAAGCAGTATGAGATGCAGACAGAATAGATCTAACTTTTGAATAGGCAGAAACCACTTTCGGTAAACATGATGAATCTTGAAGATCAAAAAGGTGGTAAAAATAGAGTTATAATTACCGCACGAAGAACTGCTAGATGGGATGAATAGGAGACCGAGCAGTTCAGCCCACCATGCCCTAACTTGGCGACGGAGGGCACCTACGGCGACGGTGGAGAGGATGATGTCCGCGGCCGGCATGAGGACGGCGTCAGAGAAGTCGCGGCAGCTAAGCGCTTCGTCGTCGGCGTCGTAGCGAGCTAGCGGTGGCGCTAGGGTTTTGACGGAGGTGGAGAGGTGGAAGAAGGATTTCTTTACCGCAGGGGACAAGTATTTATAAGTAGGTGAGAGACACAGCGCAATTACGCTGGTGCCCCTGGCGGTTCACATCTGAGGGGCATGTGGCAAGCATGCAACATACTCAGAGTTTTCCCACGTTCCCACGCCCGCCAGGTATGTCGGAGAGTTGTTCCGGCTTCTCCGGATTTCAACTATAAAGATAAGTTATTTTAAACAGATTTAATGTTTGTCTCTTTGCCTTCTGCTGACTAGGACGCAGAGAAGACATTCAACAGTTTCAATAGAATGCATATGATTTGGACAGATAGAGTTTGAGATAGGAAGCATAGGGAGGTTAGGGTCCGATCACATTCACTTAGTTCAAAAGATCCAATCTTGAAGCCATAGCTATAAGTGAATGATGTAGAGGACAGAACACTAGTATAT
>NC_041385.1:249790569-249918298 GCF_002162155.2 Triticum dicoccoides
GTTGAAAGTCATGAAGATAAATTAAAACTGAAGACAAACCAAATCCGAAGTCATTGCAATATAACGCCATGAGTGAAACACTTCAAATAGAGAAAGTTGGTGGTGGCGTTACCCACCATATAGGAAGTATTAGACCCAGACACGGCGCACAATTATCGTGGCGCTCCGAAGTCATATTCCATGTTAATGTATTCACACTCAGAGTGTAAATCTTTATTGATTGAAGATATACATTACTTTGTGTGTTGCACATCTAAGTCATCAACATGCATAAGTGTTAGGATGTGTGCCTGATCACAGGATATTACAGGATTCCAAGATATTTAGCTCACACCATAACTTGCAAAACCTTTTCTCATCCAAGGGCTTTGTGAAGATATCTGCCAGTTTCTCTTCAGTGTTGACGTGAATGATATCGATATCTTTCTTCATAACATGATCTCTGAGAAAGTGATGACGAATTTCAATGTGCTTTGTCTTCGAGTGTTGGACTGGATTGTTGGCTATTTTGATGACACTTTTGTTGTCGCAGAAGAGAGGTACTTGTTTCAGGTTGATGCCATAATCCTTGAGAGTTTGCTTCATCCATAGAAGCTGAGCACAACATGATCCAGCAGCAATGTATTCAGATTCAGCAGTTGAGAGCGATACACAGTTCTGCTTCTTTGAAGACCAACAGACAAGTGATCGACTGAGAAAATGACATGTGCCTGATGTAGACTTGCGATCCACCTTGTCACCAGCATAATTAGCATCCGAGAATCCAACCAAATCAAATTTTGAGCCCTTGGGATACCATAATCCGAGTGTTGGGGTGTAAGCCAAATATTGAAGAATTCGCTTCACAGCTAAGTGATGCGATTCCTTTGGCGCCGCTTGGAATTGAGCACACATGCAAACACTAAGCATAATATTTGGCCTAGATGCACATAAATAAAGCAAAGAACCAATCATGGAGCGGTATACCTTTTGATCGAACTCTTTACCATTGTCGTCGGGACCAAGATGGTGTTTGGCTGGCATTGGCGCCATGTAGCCTTTGCAGTCTTCCATTCCAAACTTCTTCAGACAATCTTTGAGGTATTTTTCTTGAGATATGAAGATGCCATTTCTTTGCTGACGAATTTGAAGACGAAGGAAGAACTTCAGCTCACCGATCATGGACATTTGATATTGCTCTTGCATCATGTACCCAAACTCATCACTATACTTCTGGTTGGTGCAGCCGAAGATTATGTCATCCACATATATTTGGCACACAAACAGTTCACCATCATATGTCTTCGTGAAGAGTGTGGGATCGAGGGATCCAGATTTGAAGCCTTTGCTCTTCAAGAAGTCTTTGATTGTATCATACCAGGCACGAGGAGCTTGTTTGAGGCCATATAGTGTTTTGTTTAGCTTGTACACTATATCAGGATGTTTTGGATCTTCAAAGCCAGGTGGTTGTGCGACATATACTTCTTCTTCAATCTTGCCATTGAGAAATGCATTCTTTACATCCATTTGATATAGCAAGATGTTGTGATGATTAGCATAGGCTAGCAGTATGCGAATAGCTTCAAGCCTAGCAACAGGAGCAAAAGTTTCATCGAAGTCAAGTCCTTCAACTTGAGTATATCCTTGAGCCACAAGACGTGCTTTGTTTTTGACGACTTGACCATGCTCATCTGGCTTGTTTTGATATATCCACTTTGTTCCAATAATGTTATGCTTGCGAGGATCAGGTCGCTTGACGAGTTCCCAAACATTATTCAGCTTGAACTGTTGAAGTTCTTCTTGCATGGCTTGAATCCATTCAGGTTCTATAAAGGCTTCGGCAACTTTCTTGGGTTCTGATATTGACACAAATGAAAAGTGCCCACAGAAGTTTGCTAGCTGTGTTGCTCTTGATCGAGTGAGCGGACCAGGTGCATTGATGCTGTCAATTATCTTCTCTATTTGAACTTCATTTGCAACACAAGGATGAATAGGACAAAGATTTTGCTCTGGCTGATCATTGTCATCATTGGGAGGATTGTCTTCGGTCTGAGCATTGTCTTCAGGTTGATTTGGTGCAGAGATGATAAGTTCCTCTTCAGGCTGTGTTTCAGAGGGCATGATTTCACCAGTTCCCATCAACTTGATAGACTCGCTTGGAGAAGCTTCATCTAGTGTACTTGGCAGAATCTCTCTCTGTGAACCATTGGTTTCATCAAATTTCACATCCACAGTTTCAACGATTTTGTAGAGATAAAGGTTGAAGACTCTGTAGGAGTGTGAATCCTTTCCATAGCCAAGCATGAAGCCTTCATGAGCCTTAGGTGCAAATTTTGACTTGTGATGGGGATCCTTGATCCAGCATCTAGCTCCAAATACTCTAAAGTAACTGATGTTTGGTTTCTTGCCAGTAAGGAGCTCATAAGATGTTTTGTTCAGAAGCTTATGGATGTACACACGGTTGATGATGTGACATGCTGTATCAATAGCTTCAGGCCAGAACTTTCTTGGTGTCTTGTACTCATCTAGCATTGTTCGAGCCATCTCAATGAGGGTTCTGTTTTTGCGCTCAACGATGCCATTTTGCTGAGGTGTGTATGGAGCAGAGAACTCATGAGTGATTCCCATTGTATCCAGATACAGATCAAGTCTAGTGTTCTTGAATTCAGTGCCATTGTCACTTCTGATGTGCTTGATCTTCACGACATAATTGTTCATTGCTTGATTTGCGAAGCACCTGAAGACATCTTGCACTTCAGTCTTGTAAAGAATTATATGAACCCATGTGTATCTTAAGTAGTCATCAACAATGACGAAGCCATAGAGACAGACAGTTGTTGTGAGGGTGGAGTGGTGAGTAGGTCGAAATAAGTCCATGTGTAACACTCGAAGGGCTGAGATGTTGTCATGATTGTCTTCGAGGGGTGTTTTGCCCTTGTCATCTTTCCAGCTTCACAAGCACCACACAGATGATCCTTCTTGAACTTGACATCTTCGATGCCAATGACATGCTTCTTCTTGACGAGTGAGTGTAAGTTTCTCATGCCAGCATGTCCTAGCCTTCGATGCCAGAGCCAGCATTCTGAAGCTTTCGTGAGAAGACATACGGCAAGCTGTGGACCTGCTGAGAAATCTACCATGTATAGATCATCTTTTCGATACCCTTCAAAGACTAGAGATTTGTCAGATTCCATTAGTACAAGGCAACGATATTTGCCAAATATCACAATCATGTTCAAGTCACAAAGCATTGAGACAAACATTAAGTTGAAACCAAGGGATTCAACAAGCATCACTTTATCCATGTGTTGATCCTTTGAGATTGCAACTCTACCTAGACCCAATACCTTGCTTTTACCAGTGTCAGCAAATGTGATGTGACTTTTGTCGGATGGACGTAAGGTTGAGTCCATGAGAAGACTTCAATCACCAGTCATATGATTTGTGCATCCACTGTCCATAATCCATTCTGAAGCTTTTGGTGATGTACCCTACAGTGCAGTTAGGAGGATAGGCTTCACAAGAGTGTTGTGAAGCATAAGCATTTGACACATATAGGGACAGTCACAGCTTATATCAAGGTTAGGACATACTATGACTGATAAGAGATTCAAATGTGAAGTATATAGAATGACATTTTATCGTTCGTCCTAAATGAGTTTTAGGTCCCCAGCAATAGTATCAGACGCCATTGATTGCTGGCTGGAGACCATTTTCTACAAAAGAGAGTTAGTTCTTCTTAGCCACCCACATCTTCAGTGGTGGCTTAGAAGCAATGAGTCTAAGTGCAGCATCTAAGAATTTTGGCTTTGAAGCCCTAGCAAATAGCCTTGCAGGAGATGAATGATATTCATATGAATAAGCTGAAAAGTTCTTAGTCCTATGAACATAGCGGTTTGAAGATACACGCTCATATTCATAAGTCTGAGCATGATTTCCCTGCAAAACATTGGTGTTAGGGTGACTCATGTGAGTCCTGTATCTGTATGAAGCCTTTGGGCCACATGCAGCTATAGGTCTGGGGTTTGTCTTCTATCTTGGTGGTGTCATGACGACATTCACAGGAAGATTCTCAATGTACTGCTTAGGTACCCAGATCTTCTTCATAGGGGGTCCATTCCTGCAGTTAGTACCAATGTACCTGGCAAACACTTCACCATTCTGATTTTTGAACAGCTTATAGTTTGCATCAAAGGATTCATCAATGATAATAGGATTACCACATGTAAAACCAAATAAGGTGGATGGATCTACTGAAGGTTCCTTTGCAGCAACCCATGTGGTTTTGGGGTACTGCTCAGGCTTCCAGTACAAGCCATCAACATTCATTTTCCTTTCGAACCCAACACCCTCCTTCCTAGGGTTTCGGTTCAGGATCTGCTTTTTGAGGACATCGCAGAGAGTCTGATGTCCCTTCAAACTTTTGTACATCCCTGTTTCAAGCAATGTCTTCAACATAGCATTTTCATCAGCAACAGCAGTGGTATCCTCCGCAGAGGGGTTAGTAACCACATCAGTAGGTGAAGACAATGAAATAGTAGCAGCAGTGGAACATTCAGCAACAGATGTAGCGTTATCACGCTCAATGCATTTTAGACATGGTGGTTCAAATCTATCCTAAGCGGAACTGATCTGTTGAGCGCGAAGTGACTCATTCACCTTTTGAAGATCTTCATGAGCCGCTCTCAATTTCTTAAGCTCTTGTTTCCTTTGAAGATAATCATAGGAGAGCCTTTCATAAGTAGTTGAGAGCGATTCATGACGACCTTCAAGTTCCTGGTACTTAGCATGAAGATTTTTTATGTCATCAACTAAGGACTGTGAACGTGTCATTTCAGCGTCCAACAGGTCATCGCTTTTGTCTAACAGTTTTTGAGTATGTTCCATAGCTTTTTGTTGTTCAGTTGCAATTTTAGCAAGTGTTTTGTAGCTGGGTTTGGATTCAGAATCAGAGTCATCTTTACTTGAAGTTTGAAAGTAAGCATCGCATGATTTTACCTTGGCACCACGTGCCATGAAGCAGTAGGTGGGAGTAGGATCGTCTTCGTTACTAGCTTCAGCGTTGGTGTGGAAGTCATTGTCTTCAGTGTTGAAGATGGACTTGGCGACATAGGTTGTGGCTAGAGCCAGACTTGCAACGCCAGGGTCAGACTCCTCTCCAGACTCCACCTCTGCCTCCTTAGAAGCAGACTCCTCCTCTGAATCCATTTCCTTGCCAACAAAAGCACGAGCCTTGCCAGATGAGCTCTTCTTGTACGATGAAGACTTGGAAGAGGACTTAGAAGAAGACTTTGAGGATTTCTTCTTCTTCTTGTCATCAGAAACATATTCCTTGCTCTTCTTCTTCTTCTTCTTCTCATTGTCCACTGTGGACACTCAGATATGTAGTGACCAGGTTTCTTGCACTTGTGGCAGGTTCTCTTCTTGTGGTCATGGGTGGAAGCTTCGTCATTCCTTGAGCTGGATCGTGAAGACTTTCTGAAGCCTTTCTTCTTAGTGAAGTTCTAGAACTTCTTCACAAGCATAGCAAGTTCCTTTCCAATGTCTTCAGGATCTTCAGAACTGCGGTCAGATTCTTCAGATGAGGAAACAACTTTTGCCTTCAAAGCGCGAGTACGACCATAGTTTGGGCCATAGATGTCTCTTTTCTCAGAAAGCTGGAACTCATGTGTGTTGAGCCTTTCAAGTATATCAGACGGATCGAGTGTCTTGAAGTCAGGATGTTCTTGTATCATGAGGGCAAGGGTGTCAAAGGAGCTGTCGAGTGATCTCAGTAGTGTCTTGACGATTTCATGCTTGGTAATCTCAGTTGCGCCGAGAGCATGAAGTTCATTTGTGATGTCAGTGAGGCGATCGAACGTGAGCTGGACATTTTCATCGTCGTTTCTCTTGAAGCGGTTGAAGAGGTTGCGAAGAACACTGATTCTTTGATCTCTCTGGGTTGATACGCCTTCATTGACCTTGGATAGCCAGTCCTAGACTAGCTTCGACGTTTCCAGAGCACTCACACGGCCATACTGTCCTTTGGTCAGATGACCACAGATGATGTTCTTTGCAGTAGAGTCCAGTTGAATGAACTTCTTGACATCAGTGGGGGTGACACCTTCACCAGTTTTGGGAACGCCATTCTTGACGACATACCAGAGGTCGACATCAATGGCTTCAAGATGCATACGCATCTTATTCTTCCAGTAGGTATATTCAGTACAATCGAACACGGGGCAAGCAGCGGAGACCTTGATTATCCCTGCAGTCGACATAGCTGAAACTCCAGGGGGTTAAACCGAATCACACAGAACAAGGGAGTACCTTGCTCTAATACCAATTGAAAGTGATAGTATCGACTAGAGGGGGGGTGAATAGGCGATTTTTATGAAAGTCTTCTAAACTTATGTCGGGGAAACCGATCCACGGACACCTATGGGACCGGCGGACCGAGCCCCTTTCGGTTCGGCGGGGAGCGGAGATCGCGCGAAGAGCGGATCGAGGCGAAGCACACGAGCAGTTTACCCAGCTTCGGAGCTCTCCGGAGAGATAATACTCCTACTGCTGCATGTCTGAGTGTATTGAGTTCTTGCTCGGGAGCGCTGAGTGCTATAGTACACGCTAGCTGCTAACGAGACCGAGCGTGAGTGTTTTCTGCCTTCGAACCTCCCCTCTACGTTGCGCATGGGCCTCCTTTTATATGCTCAAGGGGTCACCGACAGGTGGCAACGTAGACAAGGGTAAAAATGGAAAGGTGTTGCGGTTGGTACAACTACCTGTACAGTGTACCATACCTAACCCTAACGGCAGGGGACAAAGGCATTAAATGCCCGTCTGCGTCACCCAAATAGTGCAAAAAGGGACCGTCAGGGACGCCACCGCTCGCCACGATGGCAATCTTGTCAGCGCCGCTAGCCACCGCGCACCGCTCGCTGCACAGCCTCTTGCCACGCGCGCCTAGAAAGGTCCCAGGGCGACATGTTGGTGGATGTGCTGGAGCGCGGGTACAGAGTGGTAGCTTGCCGCGGCAAGCGCCTTGCCGCGGTCGTTGTCTTGTCGCGTGTGGAAACTTGTCGCTCACCGGGCCTCGCCGGGACGCGTGGCGCGTCGCGGCAAGTTCCTTGAGATGCCTCGGTTGGCCTTCCCGGCAAGCTCCTCTTGCCGGGGCCTTGTCTCCTTGGCTTGAATACTTTGTTCTTGAATGGCTTCAAAGGAACCACGGAGGACCTTGGCGGTCACCCGGCAAGCCTTGCCGCGGGGTGTTGCGACTGCCCGTGCACAAGTTCGGGATACTAGGGTACCCCTACTCTAGTACACCGACAGGAGCCCCCAGGCCTTGGCCACACACGGTGCCGAGCGCTGTTGGGCTAGGCCCAAAACAGGGCACGGGCACGCACGGCCTGGGTTATGCCGTAGCTTACTCCGTATTCACCGTGCCCTCCTCGAACGGCACGTGTCGAATGCGGTGTCGTGGGAGATATCATGGGTGGTTTCTTTATTCGGAAAGACGGAACGTCTGCCCCCTCCCTCTTTATAAGCAGGGGAAACAGGGGCAGTTCGCCCATCTCGCCGGTTGCTATTCCAATCTCAAAAAAACCTCCGCCGCTCCCCCCTTCTTCCCAAAGTTGAAAGAGAGCAGCGCTCCTCCCCCCATCGCCACCAGCACCACCAACGCCGTTGATCTCCCCCACCACCTCCGCCATGGCTCCGAAAGCCGACAAGGGGAAGGTCGCGAAGTTGACCGAGGCGCAGCGGCTCGTGGCGCTGCGAAAGGAGCGGGCAACCTTCCCCCCCAAGCTCGCCGCGAAGGAGCTGAGGGAGTATTACTACCTCTTTGTTGGGGAACGTTGCAGAAAATTAAAATTTTTCCTACGGTTTCACCAAGATCCATCTATGAGTTCATCTAAGCAACGAGTCAAGGGAGAGAGTTTGCATCTACATACCACTTGTAGATCGCGTGCGGAAGCTTGCAAGGTGATGATGTAGTCGTACTCGACGTGATCCAAATCACCGATGACCAGCGCCGAACGGACGGCACCTCCGCGTTCAACACACGTACGGGACGGGAGACGTCTCCTCCTTCTTGATCCAGCAAGGGGGAAGGAGAGGTTGATGAAGATCCAGCAGCACGACGGCGTGGTGGTGGATGCAGGGCGTCACAGCAGCAGGGCTTCGCCGAGACTACGAGGGAGAGACGTAACGGGGGGAGATGGAGGCGCCAGGGGCTGGTGTATGAAGTCCCTCCTCTCCCCCACTATATATAGGGGTGCCAGGGGGGCGCCGGCCCTAGTAGATGAGATCTACTAGGGGGGGCGGCGGCCTAGGGGAGGTTTCCCTCCCCCCCAAGGCACCTAGGGGTGCCTTCCACCACTAGGACTCCTCCTAGGGGGAAACCCTGGGCACATGGGCCTATAGGGGCTGGTGCCCTTGGCCCATGAAGGCCAAGGCGCACCCCCTACAGCCCATGTGGCCCCCCGGGACAGGTGGCCCCACCCAGTGGACCCCCGGGACCCTTCCGGTGGTCCCGGTACAATACCGATAACCCCGAAACTTGTCCCGATGCCCGAAATAGCACTTCCTATATATAATTCTTTACCTCCGGACCATTCCGGAACTCCTTGTGACGTTCGGGATCTCATCCGGGACTCTGAACAAAATTCGGGTTTCTGCATATACATATCTTCATAACCCTAGCGTCACCGAACCTTAAGTGTGTAGACCCTACGGGTTCGGGAGACATGCAGACATGACCGAGACACTCTCAGTCAATAACCATCAGCGGGATCTGGATACCCATGATGGCTCCCACATGCTCCTCGATGTTGTCATCGGATGAACCACGATGTTGAGGATTCGATCAAACCCTGTATGCAATTCCCTTTGTCAGTCGGTACGTTACTTGCCCGAGACTCGATCGTCGGTATCCCAATACCTTGTTCAATCTCGTTACCGGCAAGTCACTTTACTCGTACCGTAATGCATGATCCCGTGTCCAACACCTTGGTCACATTGAGCTCATTATGATGATGCATTACCGAGTGGGCCCAGAGATACCTCTCCGTCATACGGAGTGACAAATCCCAGTCTCGATCCGTGTCAACCCAACAGCTACTTTCGGAGATACCTGTAATGCACCTTTATAGTCACCCAGTTACGTTGTGACGTTTGATACACCCAAGTCACTTCTACGGTATCCGGGAGTTACACGATCTCATGGTCTAAGGAAGAGATACTTGACATTGACAAAGCTCTAGCAATACGAACTACACGATCTTTTATGCTATGCTTAGGATTGGGTCTTGTCCATCACATCATTCTCCTAATGATGTGATCCCATTATCAACGACATCCAATGTCCATAGTCAAGGAACCATGACTATCTGTTGATCACAACAAGCTGGTCAACTAGAGGCTTACCAGGGACATATTGTGGTCTAAGTATTCACACGTGTATTACGATTTCCGGATAATACAGTTATAGCATGAATAAAAGACAATTATCATGAACAATGAAATATAATAATACTTTTATTATTGCCTCTAGGGCATATTTCCAACAGTCTCCCACTTGCACTAGAGTCACCAATCTAGTTACATTGTGATGAATCGAACACCCATAGAGTTCTGGTGTTGATCATGTTTTGCACGCGAGAGAGGTTTAGTCAGCGGATCTGCGACATTCAGATCCGTGTGCACTTTGCAAATCTCTATGTCTCCATCTTGAACATTTTCACGGATGGAGTTGAAACGACGCTTGATGTGCCTGGTCTTCTTGTGAAACCTAGGCTCCTTGGCGAGGGCAATAGCTCCAGTGTTGTCACAGAAGAGTTTGATCGGCCCCGACGCATTGGGTATGACTCCTAGGTCGGTGATGAACTCCTTCACCCAAATCGCTTCATGTGCTGCCTCCGAGGCTGCCATGTACTCCGCTTCACACGTAGATCCCGCCACGACGCTCTGCTTGCAGCTGCACCTGCTTACTGCTCCACCATTCAACATATACACGTATCCGGTTTGTGACTTAGAGTCATCCAGATCTGAGTCGAAGCTAGCGTCGACGTAACCCTTTACGACGAGCTCTTCGTCTCCTCCATAAACGAGAAACATGTCCTTCGTCCTTTTCAGGTACTTCAGGATATTCTTGACCGCTGTCCAGTGTTCCTTGCCAGGATTACTTTGGTATCTTGCTACCAAACTTACGGCAAGGTTTACATCGGGTCTGGTACACAGCATGGCATACATAATAGATCCTATGGCTGAAGCATAGGGGATGACACTCATCTCTTCTTTATCTTTTGCCGTGGTCGGTGACTGAGCTGAGCTCAGTCTCATACCTTGTAACATAGGCAAGAACCCCTTCTTGGACTGATCCATTCTGAATCTCTTCAAAATCTTATCAAGGTATGTGCTTTGTGAAAGACCTATGAGGCGTCTCGATCTATCTCTATAGATCTTGATGCCTAATATATAAGCAGCTTCTCCAAGGTCCTTCATTGAAAAACACTTATTCAAGTAGGCCTTAATGCTGTCCAGAAATTCTATATTATTTCCCATCAGGAGTATGTCATCTACATATAATATGAGAAATGCTACAGAGCTCCCACTCACTTTCTTGTAAACGCAGGCTTCTCCATAAGTCTGGATAAACCCAAACGCTTTGATCATCTCATCAAAGCGAATGTTCCAACTCCGAGATGCTTGCACCAGTCCATAAATGGATCGCTGGAGCTTGCATACTTTGTTAGCGTTCCGAGGATCGACAAAACCTTCCGGCTGCATCATATACAGTTCTTCCTTCAGATGCCCGTTAAGGAATGCTGTTTTGACGTCCATCTGCCATATCTCATAATCATAGTATGCGGCAATTGCTAACATGATTCGAACGGACTTTAGCTTCGCTACGGGAGAGAATGTCTCATCGTAGTCAATCCCTTGAACCTGTCGATAACCCTTAGCGACAAGTCGAGCTTTATAGATGGTAATATTACCATCCGCGTCCGTCTTCTTCTTAAAGATCCATTTGTTTTCTATCGCTCACCGATCATCGGGCAAGTCTGTCAAAGTCCATACTTTGTTTTCATACATGGATTCTATCTCGGATTTCATGGCTTCAAGCCATTTGTTGGAATCCGGGCCCGCCATTGCTTCTTCATAGTTCGAACGTTCATTGTTGTCTAACAACATGATTTCCAGGACAGGGTTGCCGTACCACTCTGGTGCGGAACGTGTCCTTGTGGACCTACGAAGTTCAGCAGTAACTTGATCCGAAGTACCTTGATCATTATCATTGTTTTCCTCTTCAGTTGGTGTGGGCATCACAGGAACGGTTTCCTGCGCTGCGCCACCTTCCCGCTCAAGAGGTAGTACTTCATCGAGTTCTACTTTCCTCCCACTTACTTCTTTCGAGAGAAACTCTTTTTCCAGAAAGCATCCGTTCTTGGCCACAAAGATCTTGCCTTCGGATCTTAAGTAGAAGGTGTACCCGACAGTTTCCTTAGAGTATCCTATGAATACGCATTTTTCTGACTTGGGTTCGAGCTTTTCAGGTTGAAGTTTCTTGACATAAGCATCGCATCCCCAAACTTTTAGAAACGACAGCTTAGGTTTCTTTCCAAACCATAATTCATACGGTGTCGTCTCAACGGATTTAGACGGTGCCCTATTTAAAGTGAATGTAGCTGTCTCTAGAGCGTATCCCCAAAATGATAGCGGTAAATCGGTAAGGGACATCATAGACCGCACCATATCCAATAGGGTGCGATTACGATGTTCGGACACACCGTTTCGCTGAGGTGTTCCAGGCGGCGTGAGCTGTGAAACGATTCCACATTTCCTTAAGTGTGTACCAAATTCGTGACTTAAGTATTCTCCTCCACGATCTGATCGTAAGAATTTTATCTTTCGGTCACGTTGATTCTCTACCTCATTCTGAAATTCCTTGAACTTTTCAAAGGTCTCAGACTTGTGTTTCATTAAGTAGACATACCCATATCTACTCAAGTCATCTGTGAGAGTGAGAACATAACGATATCCTCCGCGATCCTCAACGCTCATTGGACCGCACACATCGGTATGTATGATTTCCAACAAGTTGGTTGCTCGCTCCATTGTTCCGGAGAACGGAGTCTTGGTCATTTTGCCCAAAAGGCATGGTTCGCACGTGTCAAACGATTCATAATCAAGAGACTCTAAAAGTCCATCGGCATGGAGCTTCTTCATGCGCTTGACACCAATATGACCAAGGCGGCAGTGCCACAAGTATGTGGGACTATCGTTATCAACTTTAAATCTTTTGGCATCTACACTATGAACATGTGTAATATTACGCTCGAGATTCATTAAGAATAAACCATTGACCATCGGAGCATGACCATAAAACATATCTCTCATATAAATCGAACAACCATTATTCTCAGACTTAAATGAGTAGCCATCTCGTATTAAACGAGATCCAGATACAATGTTCATGCTCAAACTTGGCACTAAATAACAATTATTAAGGTTCAAAACTAATCCCGTAGGTAAATGTAGAGGCAGCGTGCCGACGGCGATCACATCGACTCTGGAACCATTCCCGACGCGCATCGTCACCTCGTCCTTCGCCAGTCTCCGTTTATTCCGCAGCTCCTTTGGTGTTGCCGGCCTTCTTATCCGCTAAGTATTTGGGGCAGTTCCGCTTCCAGTGACCCTTCCCCTTGCAATAAAAGCACTCAGTCTCAGGCTTGGGTCCATTCTTTGACTTCTTCCCGGTAACTGGCTTACCAGGCGCGGCAACATCTTTGCCGTCCTTCTTGAAGTTCTTCTTACCCTTGCCCTTCTTGAACTTAGTGGTCTTATTGACCATCAACACTTGATGTTCTTTCTTGATTTCAGCCTCTGCTGACTTCAGCATCGAAAACACTTCAGGAATGGTCTTTTCCATTCCCTGCATGTTGTAGTTCATCACAAAGCTCTTGTAGCTTGGTGGGAGCGACTGGAGGATTCTGTCAATGACCGCCTCATCTGGGAGGTTAATGTTCAGCTGGGTCATACGGTTGTGCAACCCAGACATCTTCAGGATGTGCTCACTGACAGAATTGTTTTCCTCCATCTTACAACTGTAGAACTTGTCGGAGACATCATATCTCTCGACCCGGGCATGAGCTTGGAAAACTAGTTTCAGCTCTTCGAACATCTCATATGCTCCGTGATGCTCAAAACGCTTTTGGAGCCCCGGTTCTAAGCTGTAAAGCATGCCGCACTGAACGAGGGAGTAATCATCAGCGCGAGACTGCCAAGCATTCATAATGTCTTGGTTCTCTGGGACGGGAGCGTCACCTAGCGGTCCTTCTAGGACATATTGTTTCCTGGCAGCTATGAGGATGATCCTCAGGTTTCGGACCCAGTCCGTATAGTTGCTGCCATCATCTTTCAGCTTGGTTTTCTCTAGGAACGCGTTGAAGTTCATGTTGACATTAGCGTTGGCCATTGATCTACAAGACATATTTGCAAAGGTTTTAGACTAAGTTCATGATAATAAAGTTCTAATCAAATTATGAACTCCCACTTAGATTAGACATCCCTCTAGTCATCTAAGTGTTTACACGATCCGAGTTGACTAGCCCGTGTCCGATCATCACGTGAGACGGACTAGTCATCGTCGGTGAACATTCTCATGTTGATCGTATCTTCCATACGACTCGTGTTCGACCTTTCGGTCTCGTGTTCCGAGGCCATGTCTGCACATGCTAGGCTCGTCAAGTTAACCCTAAGTGTTTTCGCTGTGTAAAACTGTCTTACACCCGTTGTATGTGAACGTAAGAATCCATCACACCCGATCATCACGTGGTGCTTAGAAGCGACGAACTGTAGCAACGGTGCACAGTTAGGGGAGAACACTTCTTGAAATTTTATAAGGGATCATCTTATTTACTACCGTCGTCCTAAGTAAACAAGATGCATAATACATAATAAACATCACATGCAATTATATAGTTGTGACATGATATGGCCAATATCATATAGCTCCATTGATCTTCATCTTCAGGGCTCCATGATCATCTTGTCACCGGCTTGACACCATGATCTCCATCATCATGATCTCCATCATCGTGTCTTCATGAAGTTGTCACGCCAACGACTACTTCTACTTCTATGACTAACGTTTAGCAATAAAGTAAAGTAGTTTACATGACGTTATTCAATGACACGCAGGTCATACAAAAAAATAAAGACAACTCCTATGGCTCCTGCCGGTTGTCATACTCATCGACATGCAAGTCGTGAATCCTATTACAAAGAACATGATCTCATACATCACAATTCATCATTCATCACAACTTCTGGCCATATCACATCACATGATCAATCGCTGCAAAAACAAGTTAGACGTCCTCTAATTGTTGTTGCATCTTTTACGTGGATGCAATTGGGTTCTAGCAAGAACGTTTTCTTACCTACGAATCACCACAACGTGATTTTGTAACTTCTATTTACCCTTCATAAGGGCCCTGTTCATCGATTCCGCTCCAACTAAGGTGGGAGAGACAGACACCCGCCAGCCACCTTATGCAACTAGTGCATGTCAGTCGGTGGAACCGGTCTCACGTAAGCGTACGTGTAAGGTTGGTCCGGGCCGCTTCATCCCACAATACCGTTGAGCAAGAAAAGACTAGTAGAGGCAAGTAAGATGACAAAATCCACGCCCACAACAAAATTGTGTTCTACTCGTGCAAAGAGAACTACGCATAGACCTAGCTCATGATGCCACTGTTGGGGAACGTTGCATAAAATTAAAAAATTTCCTACGGTTTCACCAAGATCCATCTATGAGTTCATCTAAGCAACGAGTCAAGGGAGAGAGTTTGCATCTACATACCACTTGTAGATCGCGTGCGGAAGCTTGCAAGGTGATGATGTAGTCGTACTCGACGTGATCCAAATCACCGATGACCAGCGCCGAACGGACGGCACCTCCGCGTTCAACACACGTACGGGATGGGAGACGTCTCCTCCTTCTTAATCCAGCAAGGGGGAAGGAGAGGTTGATGAAGATCCAGCAGCACGACGGCGTGGTGGTGGATGCAGGGCGTCACAGCAGTAGGGCTTTGCCGAGACTACGAGGGAGAGACGTAACGGGGGGAGATGGAGGCGCCAGGGGCTGGTGTATGAAGTCCCTCCTCTCCCCCACTATATATAGGGGTGCCAGGGGGGCGGCGGCCTAGGGGAGGTTTCCCTCCCCCCCAAGGCACCTAGGGGTGCCTTCCACCACTAGGACTCCTCCTAGGGGGAAACCCTAGGCGCATGGGCCTATAGGGGCTGGTGCCCTTGGCCCATGAAGGCCAAGGCGCACCCCCTACAGCCCATGTGGCCCCCCGGGACAGGTGGCCCCACCCGGTGGACCCCCGGGACCCTTCCGGTGGTCCCGGTACAATACCGATAACCCCAAAACTTGTCCCGATGCCCGAAATAGCACTTCCTATATATAATTCTTTACCTCCGGACCATTCTGGAACTCCTTGTGACGTCCGGGATCTCATCCGGGACTCCGAACAAAATTCGGGTTTCTGCATATACATATCTTCATAACCCTAGCGTCACCGAACCTTAAGTGTGTAGACCCTACGGGTTCGGGAGACATGCAGACATGACCGAGACACTCTCAGTCAATAACCATCAGCGGGATCTGGATACCCATGATGGCTCCCACATGCTCCTCGATGTTGTCATCGGATGAACCATGATGTCGAGGATTCGATCAAACCCTGTATGCAATTCCCTTTGTCAATCGGTACGTTACTTGCCCGAGACTCGATCGTCGGTATCCCAATACCTTGTTCAGTCTCGTTACCGGCAAGTCACTTTACTCGTACCGTAATGCATGATCCCGTGTCCAACACCTTGGTCACATTGAGCTCATTATGATGATGCATTACCGAGTGGGCCCAGAGATACCTCTCCGTCATACGGAGTGACAAATCCCAGTCTCGATCCGTGTCAACCCAAAAGCTACTTTCGGAGATACCTGTAATGCACCTTTATAGTCACCCAGTTACGTTGTGACGTTTGATACACCCAAGGCACTTCTATGGTATCCGGGAGTTACACGATCTCATGGTCTAAGGAAGAGATACTTGACATTGACAAAGCTCTAGCAATACGAACTACACGATCTTTTATGCTATGCTTAGGATTGGGTCTTGTCCATCACATCATTCTCCTAATGATGTGATCCCGTTATCAACGACATCCAATGTCCATAGTCAGGAAACCATGACTATCTGTTGATCACAACAAGCTGGTCAACTAGAGGCTTACCAGGGACATATTGTGGTCTAAGTATTCACACGTGTATTACGATTTCTGGATAATACAGTTATAGCATGAATAAAAGACAATTATCATGAACAATGAAATATAATAATACTTTTATTATTGCCTCTAGGGCATATTTCCAACACTCTTCTGGTCGACGGAGACGCGAGCGCATCCGCGCACGAAGGTACTCTCAGCTGCCGCTTCGGAACTGGCTCCGAATGGATATCCCTTCTTCGCGTTGTTCTTCTACTGCAGGCTCTGCCCGCCTTTCTCTGAGTTTTTCTATGACATTATGAACACCTACGGGTTCCGCCTCCTTGACTTCACCCCCAATGCCGTTCTGACCATAGCAGTTTTCGCACATCTCTGCGAAAACTTTGTCGGAGTCTATTCAAATGTAGCACTTTTTCGCCACTTCTTTATGCCCCGAGTTGAGAGAGGGGAGCCTTTATCCGGCGGAATCGCCTGGATCTCGAGAGCTGGCAAGAAGGAAGCTTATCTGGAGGGAGAGCTCCGCGGCAAGTGGGAGGAATGGAGAGCAGACTGGTGCTGGATTGTCGAGGAGAACCCGCAGCCATTTACCGCCCAGCGCCAAGCCCAAGTAGCACGTGGCAACGATTGGAGCAACGTGGCCCCGGAAGACGATAGGCTGAAGATTGCCGTCACCCGGATCCTACGCCTCAGGCTTGCCGGGCTCACTTCAGGCGCCGTTGGCGCAGATTTTCTTCGCCGCCGCATCGCCCCCCTGCAGGAGAGGAGGAGACCCGCCTAGGAGTTCCAGAATGCGGCGGATATCATGAGGCTGCGCCCGGGCCTCGACTTCAACTTGACTGTCCTGGAACTGGATGCGATGCTCCAGGAACTGTTCAAGCACGACCCTCAACATCCTGAAGTGTTCAGGTTGCCGAAGGGTGTCGTTCCGCTGTGCAACAACTCCTCGCTCGACCGCATCCGTGCAATGATGCCGCTGTGCGATTCGCATGGAATTGTCCCAACTTGGCAAGAGCCTGCAGACGGCGTCGTGCAGGAGTTCTTTGACGGCTTGGTAGAAGTGCCGGTCCGCTCCGATGAATAGAAAAGCCTTACTCGCAACACCACCGATGCGGAGATGCAGCGCATCGCCACTAGGCTGGAAGAGGTGGCGGCAGCCGCTGCCGCGGGCGAGTTTGGATTCACCGTGGAGGAGGCAGAGGCAGCAGAGGCGGCAAGCCTTGCCGAGCGAGAGGGGCTTGCCGGCGAGGAAGAGCTTGCCGGGCCTGAAGTCGAGTCGAGCGATCCCGCCGAGGGTGCGAGCGGCTCATTGAAGACCAACTCCTCTTCCTCCTCATCTTCAGACAGCTCGCCGCAAGCAGAGCCCCAAGCTCCACCAAGAAGGCGTCTCCGCAAGGCCGGGGACGTAGCGGGGTGGCAGACGAGTCAACAGCCGCCGCGCCGCGCGACACGCTCTACCGTGGCAAGCGTTGTTGCCGCGGGAGCACCTCACGCCGCTGCGGCAACTGGAGCGGGGTCCTCCCGGACCACCGCTTCTGCTCCTGCCGCTTCTCACGCCGCGGCGGCGGCCGGAGCTGGGCCGTCTTAGACCACCGCCACTGCCCCCGCCAAGCGGCTAAGGGAACCTACTCCTCCGCCTCGTTGCGCCGAAGGTGGGCCGGACTTCGACCTCTCCGCGCTTAGCTCCGACGAGGAAGAAGAAGAGTAAGATTCTTTGATGTACTTGTAGTTCTTCAATTCTTGCTATTTTGTCTTGTATCTGATTTGCTTTACTCCGGACCCATTCCTTTTCAGGACTCTGGCCCAGAGAGCGGCGAAGAGAGCCAAGGTCCCGGTGATTGTCATCGAGGACGAACCCACCGCGACAGCGGGGGGTGTGTCCGAGACCACCTTGCCGGATCCGGCAACTATTCCCCAAAGCAGCCCCCAGGGAAGCCCCCAGCGTAAGTATATGGTTTACTTCCCGCTGTTAGGCGCGCATGGGTGCTCTTTCTTTGCTGACATCTGACTATCGGTTTGCGTAGGAGCAGAGCAGCCTCACCAGGAGCGCTTAGAAGCCGCCCCCGACATGCCATCTGCTTCGACTACACCGCCAAGGGAGGGTTCCCCGGCAAGGGAGCGTTCTCCGGCAAGGGAGAATTTTCCGGTAAGGGAGAAGTCTCCGGCAAGGGACAGCACCAGCGACCCCCCGGTGGCGGAGACCATGACTGTAGAACCCCGTACAGGTAATCCTCTTGCTTGAAAACTTCCCTTGGGTTCTTCTTCTTCTGATTTTCGTTTTGGATATTTGCTTGACTTTTCTCCCTTTTCCGGCCGTCAGATCCCTCTGCCACGGAGCCGATGGAGACCGAGGTCGCCGGCGAGGAGAACGCGCGCGGCAATACTGACGACGCTGCTGCCACCGAAGAAGCAGCTGGCGCTGATGATCCCGCCGGCGAAGAGGCCGCCAAAGCTGCCGCCGCAAAAGCTGGAGAGGGGTCTGGCGATCGCACTGACGGCCCCGAGGGCGCAGGAGCGCCAGGCGCTACGCCGACCGCCGATCCCTCCGCCGCTGCCGCTGCGTCAGGCTCCGAAGAGCCCCAGCCCGGCGCCTATTTGAAGGCCGGCGATGGCGTCTTCATCAAGCTCCCCTGGGCGTCAAGCTCCAAGGCGCCGGTCGAAGGAGAAATCTTGGCTGGAGAGGTGCTCGCCTCCGCTGGGCTGACGCTGGTTGATGCGCCGAGCAGCAGCAGTGGCGAGTCTGAGGAGGAGCGACTGCTGCGGAAGCTGGTGTCGCTCTACCGCGCTCGGCAGGCCAAGCTGGAATCCCGAGAAGCGCTTGTCGCGAAGGAGGGAGTGGACATCGAGAAGCGCGCGGAGGAGCTCCGGGGTCTTAACCAGGAAGTTCTCCGGTCCCTGGCAGAGGAGCGGAGCAACTCGCCGAGGAGCGGAAATCCTTCCTCCTCGAGAAGACTGAAGTTGAATAGCAACAGCGGCTTGCCGCCGAGAATCTGTCTGCGCGGGAGGGCGAGTTAGCGCAGCGGACGGTCAACCTTGACAGCCACGAAGAGGAGCTTGCTGCGCGCGAGCAAACATTCGGCGGGGCTCTCAAGGAAGCAGAGGATGCTGCCGCAGCTGCCGAGGCCGCCAAGAAGGAGCTGGAGACGAAGGTGGCGTAGCTGGAGGCCGATCTCAAGGCGAGCGCTGAAGAGCTTGCCGCGCTCAAGCGTGAGCGCGAGAAGGACACCTGCAGCTTTGGCGAGCTGCAGGGTCGTCTCGCCGAGAGGATCAAGGAGCTTAGCACCGCCAATGACTCCAACGCAGATCTTGAGTTGAAGCTGACTACTTTGACCAAGACGCTGGACGACGCCAGGGAGCAGGAGGTGGCCTTGAAGGAGAAGATCAAGGCCGACGAGGCGCTGTTGGCGAGGGCCGCTGCCGCCCAAGACACTTTTAGGGAGAATGTGGAGCACTGGACGGAGGGTCTCGTGGATGTTGCCGCAGCCATTGATAGGGAGCTGGCGCAGCTGGGGATGGAGGATCTCGGGTATCCCTCCGATGGGAACCTCCAACCCAGCGTCAAGCTCACCTTGTTCTTCAAAGGCGTGGTGACGGCCCTCCAGCGACTCCGGGAGAAGATCCCAAAGCAGCTGGCCGACGAGTCGCGCAAGATCTACGCGGGAGCTCTTCAAAAGGTGTTGGTGAAGGTGGCCTTCCGCAATCCGGGCCTTAACCTCACCAACGTCCTCAAGAGCCTGCCGCCGGATGCTGATCTGGAAGCGCTCAAGACCCTTGTCACGCCAATTGTGGACAAGGTGAGCGGGATCAAGAGGGTTGAGGGTGATCGCGTAGATTAGGCCGCCCGTTTTCTCCTTTTCTTGTCGCTGTTGGTCATGTTATGAGAACAATCTGTTAGAGCTGCGACAAGCTGTCTTGTAATATAACTCTTTTGGGTAGCGATTGGTATGTTATTTCCTTTACTTGATTCCTTCCTTTGTATGTTTTTGCCCTACGCTTTTAGGGAACTTGTCGGCGCAGGCACCTTAGCCGCGAGTGCTGAGTGCGGGACGTCAGCAGCCTGCTGGCGGTGCCGCCACCGACAAGAAACCTTGTCGCAACTAGTCGCAGCTCACTTAAGTTGTTGAGCGGACTCGAAACAAAGTAAGGGCGCAACTAGCTACGAGTTGGTTCCTCCGCGCACAGGTTTTCCATACAAAGCACGGTTGTTCGAGGAAGATAACTTAAAAATTTTAAAACTGATTGCTCAAACTTTGGCAACTTAGCTTTTCTGTCGTTTGCGTCCCGGTAAGGCGAAACTTTCTTGAACGACGCCTGGTCCACACCATTATCTTCTCCTTTCCCCCCGGCAAACTTGTGGGCATGGGAACCTTCCTTTCTTTGAGAAAGAGAAAGAAGAGAAAATAAAGATATGGAGCCTTACGGCTCGTTATTGCTTACCGGGGAGGCGCTGCACAAAGTGTCAGATAACACGTGCAAAAAATAGAAAGCATGAAATTGACAAGATGTGCGGAGCACATGAGGCTTACTTATGCACGGGGTCTGCGCCCGGCTTTGTACAAAGGATTACATGCAACATCGGCAAGACTTGTACAAAAGGTGGTTGCCGGAACAGGTTCCGGCAACCGCGCCTTACGGGTAAAACTTACGAAGATGCTCAATGTTCCAGGAGTTGCTCACCGGAGTGCCATCTTCGGTCTCAAGGCAGACAGTGCCAGACCTAGTGACTCATTTCACCCGGTAAGGGCGTTCCCACTTCAGCGTCAACTTGTTGGAATTCTTGGCGGACTGAACACGCCGAAGAACAAGGTCGCCTTCCTCGAGACTTCTGGCATTAACTTTTCGACTATGGTAGCGGCGCAAAGCTTGCTGGTATCGAGCAGCTCGTACAACGGCCTGAAGACGGTCTTCCTCAAGGAGCAGCGCGTCATCTTGTCGCAGCTGCTCTTGCTCAAGCTCATCATACGCGAGCACTCGAGGTGACCCGTATACGAGTTCCGTCGGGAGAACTGCCTCTGCTCCATAGACTAGAGCGAAAGGTGTCTGGCCAGTGGCTCGATTCGGCATCGTCCTGATCGACCAAAGAACCACCGGCAGCTCCTCAATCCAGTTCTTTCCGCACTTGTGCAGCATGTCGAAAGTCCTGGTCTTGAGCCCGCGCAGCACTTCAGCATTTGCCCTCTCCGCTTGACCGTTGCTTCTCGGGTGAGCAACAGAAGCGAAGCAGACCTTGGCGCCAAGATCTTGGACATACTGCATGAAGGTGCGGCTCGTGAATTGCGTGCCGTTGTCGGTGATGATCCTGTTAGGGATCCCGAAGCGGCAAACAATCGACCTGAAGAACTTGACTGCTGACTGTGCTGTCACCTTCCTCACTACTTCCACTTCCGGCCATTTTGTGAACTTGTCGATTGCAACGTACAAGTACTCAAAGCCCCCGACAGCTCGGGGAAAGGGGCCGAGGATGTCGAGCCCCCAGGCCGAAAATGGCCAGGATAAAGGGATCGTCTGGAGAGCTTGAGCTGGCTGGTGTATCTGCTTGGAATGGAACTGGCACGCTTCACACTTGGTTACTTGTGCAGTTGCATCCTGGAGGGCTGTCGGCCAAAAGAAACCTTGCCGGAACGCTTTGCCGGCAAGTACTCTTGCGCCAATGTGGTGACCACATATGCCTCCATGTATCTCTGCCAACAGCTTTTGTTCGCCTTCCCGGTGAATACACTTCAATTTCACACCGTTGAGTCTTCTTCTGTACAGTGTGTTGTCGACAAACTGGTACATACTTGACTGCCGGGCTACTCTTTCCGCTTCTTATTGCTCTTCGGGAAGTTCTCCTGTCTAAAGGAAACGGACAATCTGCTGTGCCCATGCTGGAGCTTGTGGCTCGACAACAAGGACTAAAGGCACATCTGCTGCTGTGGGAACATCCGCTTCTACGGCGAGAACCTGCGGCTCCGCCGAAGCTTGACATTCCCCGGTAAGCTTGCCGGAGCAAAACTTGTGGGGAGCGTCTGCTTCGACGGAACAAACCCTAGGGTTTGCCGGAGCAGACTGGTCCTCAGCACTCTTGGTGTTGATCTTGGGGACCTTCTTTGCGGCGGCTTCAGGGAGCTCTGCCGGAAAATAGTCACCAGAAATCAACTTCCTCTTCTTGCTCTGTCCAGTTGATGGCGTTACAGACGGTTGAGTCAGTTTGAGCACAAAGATCCCTGGTTCCACAGGTAACTTAAGTGCGGCGCACTTCGACAGGCCATCGGCAATGTCGTTATCAGCTCTTGGAACATGCTCCATCTGTAGGCCGTCAAAGTGCTCTTCTAGCATTCTCACTTCATCAACGTAAGCTTCCATCAACGGACTCTGATAATTCTTGTTCACTTGGCGGACGACAAGCTGTGAGTCACCCCTGACGATGAGCTTCTTGATCCCAAGGTCTGCCGCGATCCTGAGACCGGCAAGCAAACCCTCATACTCTGCGGTATTGTTTGTTGCTTGCTCCCTGGGAAAGTGCATCTGGACTACGTACTTGAGGTGCTCTCCGGTGGGTGCAACAAGTAGCACGCCCGCACCGGCGCCTTGCAGCGAGAAGGCACCATCAAAGTACATCAGCCACTCTTTGCTTGCTTCCTTGACGGGGATGCTCGTTTCTGGAATTTCTTCATCTTGTGTTGGTGTCCACTCTGCTATCAATTCTGCCAATGCTCTGCTTTGGATAGTTGAAGTGCTCTCAAATTTGAGGCCAAAGCTTGACAGTTCCAGTGCCCACTCGACAATCCTGCCTGTTGCTTCTGGAATCTGTAGTATCCTCTTCAGCGGAAAACGAGTGACAACTGTGATCTCATGTGCTTGGAAGTAATGGCGCAGCTTTCTCGAGGCCATGAGAAGGCCGAAAAGCAATTTCTGCACACCAGAGTACCTCGACCTAGCCCCCTGCAGAAGGGAACTGACAAAGTAAACTGGGCGCTGCACCATTCTCTTCTGCATTTCCTCACGCGCCTGCGCAGATCCATCTTTGTCGGGACCAGAGCTTGTCGGTGAAGTCCCCTCCTTGTCGCTGGATGCATCTGCCGTGGTTGCTGGCTCATCATCCGCCTCCCTCTTTGCTACTAACGCAGCACTAACCACTTGATTGGTTGCCGCTATATACAGCAGCAACTTCTCTTGTGGCTTAGGTGCGACAAGTGTTGGAGTGGTGGGTGGCGGTGGCGAACGGTGCGAGGAGCGGGATATGCTCGGACTTCTAACTATGTTAGAAGGAGCAGTATCCCGTCTAGGCGACCGTGTCTCGCTCGTGCCAGCATGTTGGCGTGCATGCTGGTCTTGAGCACCCCGAGATCCACCGGCTCGATCTTGGTCCAACGAACGTATGGTACCGCGAGTACCATGACACTGTCGGTCCCGCGCCTCCTGAGATGGGCGTGGTGCATGTACGGATGTCGAGGTCTGTGCAGCCTTGTCCTTGGACCTGGCAGCACCGTGAGCTCCCTCGTCGACGCCCGTTCTTCCGCCGGCATCTACCCCGCCACCCGTTTGCTCCGGTGGTGGTGGGATCGACGCGGACGGAGCAGCCGCCTCCGAAGCCTTCTTCTTCGGTGGCATGTCGATGAAAAAGATGAAGATCTAGCTCGTGTGAACGCCGGATAAGGTTCACACAACCTCGACGTCCCCTACCTGGCACGCCAAAGATGTCAGGGAAACCGATCCACGAACAACTATGGGACCGGCGGACCGAGCCCCTTTCGGTTCGGCGGGGAGCGGAGATCGCGCGAAGAGCGGATCGAGGCGAAGCACACGAGCAGTTTACCTAGCTTTGGAGCTCTCCGGAGAGATAATACTCCTACTGCTGCATGTCTGAGTGTATTGAGTTCTTGCTCGGGAGCGCTGAGTGCTACAGTACACGCTAGCTGCTAACGAGACCGAGCGTGAGTGTTTTCTGCCTTCGAACCTCCCCTCTACGTTGCGCATGGGCCTCCTTTTATATGCTCAAGGGGTCACCGACAGGTGGCAACATAGACAAGGGTAAAAATGGAAAGGTGTTGCGGTTGGTACAACTACCTGTACAGTGTACCATACCTAACCCTGACGGCAGGGGACAAAGGCATTAAATGCCCGTCTGCGTCGCCCAAATAGTGCAAAAAGGGACCGTCAGGGACGCCACCGCTCGCCACGATGGCAATCTTGTCAGCGCCGCTAGCCACCGCGCACCGCTCGCTGCACAGCCTCTTGCCACGCGCGCCTGGAAAGGTCCCAGGGCGACACGTTGGTGGATGTGCTGGAGCGCGGGTACAGAGTGGTAGCTTGCCGCGGCAAGCGCCTTGCCATGGTCGTTGTCTTGTCGTGTCTGGAAACTTGTCGCTCACCGGGCCTCGCCGGGACGCGTGGCGCGTCGCGGCAAGTTCCTTGAGATGCCTCGGTTGGCCTTCCCGGCAAGCTCCTCTTGCCGGGGCCTTGTCTCCTTGGCTTGAATACTTTGTTCTGAATGGCTCCAAAGGAACCACGGAGGACCTTGGCGGTCACCCGGCAAGCCTTGCCACGGGGTGTTGCGACTGCCCGTGCACAAGTTCGGGATACTAGGGTGTCCCTACTCTAGTACACCGACAAGAGGTTTCAAAGACAAACAACAGAAATGACCTAATTGATATGCAGCGGAAGACAAACTACCCTAAGCAAGCCATAGTCAGGTATGCAATGATGCGAAAGTACAGGACTAATAGCAGCTAGGTAGTAGGATCAAGATAGAAGATAGTATGAAGCCAATCAACAATAGTAGTCAAGCAATGAAGTCAAACAGATACACAGATAGGCAATAACTTCACGAAGACAAACTTAAGTAAGGTTGGGAAGGGATAGAACTAGTTGCTTGTTGAAGACACAGGATTTGTTAGACCAGTTCCAGTTGCTGTGACAACTGTACATCTGGTTAGGGAGGCTGAGATTTAACTCAGAAGACCGTGTCTTCACCTTATTCCACTTGAGCTAAGTACACCCAGTCCTCGCCCAATCACTCTGGTAAGTCTTCAAGGGAGACTTCCAAACCTTCACAGACTTTGTTCACCGGCAATCCAGAATGACTCTTGGATGCTCAGAACGCGACGCCTAACCGGCTGGAGGATTCACAGTCCTCAAGTGTAATAAGTCTTCAGGTCACACAGACAGAAAGACTTCAGTGATGCCTAACACTCTTTGGCTCTGGGTGTTTGGGCTTTTTCCTCGCAAGGATTTCTCTCTCTCAAATGCTTCGAGGTGGGTTGCTCCCAAACGACAAAATCCGTGCACTAACTCTGAGCAGCCACCAATTTATGGTGTAGGGGGTGGGCTATTTATAGCCACTAGGCAACCAGACCTGATTTGTCCAAAATGACCCTGGGTCACTAAGGAACTGACACGTGTTCCAACGGTCAGATTTCAAACACACGCGGCAACTTTACTTGGGCTACAAGCAAAGCTGACTCATCCAACTCTAGATAAGATTTGCTCTCATTGTCTTCGCTCGAAGACATAGGATTTGAGTTGAGCATCACTTCAGTCACTCTGATTTAGTTCACTTGGACCCCACTTAATAGTACGGTGGTTCCTATGACCCAACAAAGAAGAAAATGAAACTATGAAACCACACAGTCTTCGCACTCCATAGTCTTCACGCAATGTCTTCTCATGTCATAGTCTTCAATATGAATATCTTCTCATACCACCATTGTCTTCAATGTCTTCCTACATTTTTAGGGGTCATCTCCGGTAGGTAAACTGAATCGATGAGGGACACTACCTGTGTTATCCTGCAATTCTCACAAACGCATTAGTCCCTCAACCAACTTTGTCGTCAATACTCCAAAACCAACTAGGGGTGGCACTAGATGCACTTACAGTTATCGTTGATGATGCTGTGGGGGACACCGTAACGGTGTACTACCGCGGATATGAAGTCTATCACAGGTCCGGATTCGGCCGTTTTAAGTGGCTTGGCCTCTATCCATTTGGTGAATTTGTCCACCATGACCAATAGATATTTTTGCTTGTGGGTTCCCCCTTTAAGGGGTCCGACCATGTCAAGCCCCCAGACCGCAAACGGCCAGGTGATGGGTATAGTTTTGAGGGCGGTGGGTGGCATGTGGCTCTGATTAGCAAAGAGCTGGCAACCGACGCATCGTTGGACTAAGTCCAGAGCATCTGCCTGGGCCGTCGGCCAATAAAATCCTGTACGGAAGGCCTTACCTACGAGGGCCCGGGCTGCAGCGTGGTGTCCGCCTAGTCCGGCGTGAATTTCAGCCAGAAGATTTCGCCCTTCCTCTTCGGAGATACACCTTTGAAGGACTCCGGTTGCGCTTTTTTTATAAAGTTCCCCCTCATGGACCTTGTAGGCTTTAGATCGCCGAACTATGCAGCGGGCCTCATTTTGGTCTTCGGGAAGTTCCTGCCTAATTAAGTAGGCTAAGAATGGTTCCATCCACGGGGCAATGACTGCCATTATTTCGTGTGCGAAAGGTGTTATGTCATTGGCTGAGCCACCGGTTGTGTCAGAATGTTCGGTGTTGGGCGGTGCGGTTGGTTCCGGATTGTTGTTTCCGGACTCCTCTTCCCATACTACGGATGGCTTAAAGAGCCGCTCCAGGAAGATGTTTGGAGGGACGGCGTCGCATTTTGCGCCGGTGCGTGCCAACATGTCGACTGCCTGGTTATTATCCCGGGCTACATGGTGGAATTCGAGTCCTTCCAACCGAGATGACATTTTTAAGATGGCGTTATGGTAGGCTGCCATTTTCGGATCTTTGGCATCGAAGTCTCCGTTTACTTGTGATATTGCGAGGTTTGAATCCCCGTGTACCTCGAGGCATTCAATGCCCATGGAGATTGCCATCCGGAGACCGTGCAAAAGGGCCTCGTATTCGGCTGCATTGTTGGAGTCTGTGTACATTATTTGAAGTACGTATTGGACTGTGTCTCTGCTTGGGGACGTCAAAACGACGCCAACCCCCAAGCCGGCCAACATTTTAGAGCCGTCGAAATGCATGATCCAATTGGAGTATGCGCCATACTCTTTAGGGAGTTCGGCTTCACTCCGTTCAGCGACGAAGTCAGCCAAGACTTGCGACTTTATAGCTCGCCGTGGTTTGTAGGTTATGTCAAATGGTAAGAGCTCAATGGCCCATTTTGCAATCCTACCCGTCGCGTTGCGGTTGTTTATGATGTCGTTGAGGGGTACTTCGGAGGCCACTGTTATCGAACACTCTTGAAAGTAGTGTCGCAGCTTCCGGGATGCCATGAACACCGCGTATGCTATCTTTTGATAATGCGGGTACCGGGACTTGCAGAGAGTTAAGACAGTGGATATATAACAACATTGGTTCGCCCAGGTTAGGTGCGGCCAGGACCGGATTTGTTGCCAATATGGCCTTTATTTCTTCAAGTCCGGCAGTGGCAGCATCCGTCCACTCGAAGTGTTCGGTGCACCTGAGGAGGCGATAGAGGGGCAATGCCTTTTCTCCCAAACGGGAGATGAAGCGGCTTAGAGCCGCCACGCATCCAGTCAATTTTTGTATTTGTTTGAGGTCTTTTGGAATATCCAGCTGTGACAGAGCTCGGATCTTGGCTGGGTTTGCTTCAATTCCTCTACCGGATACAATGAAGCCCAGGAGCTTTCCGGCTGGTACGCCGAAAACGCATTTTTCCGGGTTCAGCTTAATGTCATATGCTCGGAGGTTGTCGAATGTGAGCCTCAAATCGTCTACTAGAGTTTCGACGTGTTTGGTTTTGACGACCACGTCGTCTACGTATGCCTCTACTGTTTTGCCGATCTGGGTAGCCAGACATGTCTGAATCATGCGCTGATATGTTGCGCCGGAGTTTTTGAGTCTGAAGGGCATCGTGTTGAAGCAGAATGGTCCGTATGGAGTAATGAATGCCGTTGCGGCTTGGTCTGCTTCCGCCATCTTGATTTGGTGGTAGCCGGAGTATGCGTCGAGGAAGCACAATGAATCGTGCCCTGCAGTAGCATCGATTATTTGATCGATGCGGGGAAGGGGGAAAGGATCCTTTGGGCAAGCCTTGTTGAGGTCTTTAAAATCGACACATAGGCGCCAGGATTTGTCCTTCTTTGGTACCATCACCAGGTTTGCTAGCCAGTCCGGATGTCTGATGTCTCTGATGAATCCGGCTTCCAGTAATTTGGCTAGCGCCTCTCCCATTGCCTGTCTTTTGGGTTCGGAAAATCGCCGAAGAGCCTGTTTGACTGGCTTGAATCCTTTTAGGATGTTTAGGCTGTGTTCTGCCAATCTGCGTGGGATTCCTGGCATATCTGAAGGGTGCCAGGCAAAGATGTCCCAATTCTCCCGAAGGAATTCTCGTAGTGCGGCGTCTACATCGGGGTTTAACTGCGCCCCAATGGAGGCCGTCTTTGTTGGGTCCGTTGGATGGACCTGGAATTTGACTATTTCGTCCGCTGGTTTAAAAGAGGTGGACTTGGATCTCTTATCGAGTATCACATCATCCCTGTTCACCGTAGGGCGCAGTGCAGTGAGTTCCTCCGCCGCTAGGGCTTCGGATAGTGCCTCTAGGGCTAATGCGGCTGTCTTGTTTTCGGCGTGGAGTGCTATGTCCGGATCACTGGCAAGGGTGATGGTTCCATTGGGCCCGGGCATTTTAAGCTTCATGTACCCGTAATGGCGTATGGCTTGGAAAATTGTGAATGCCTCTCGTCCTAATAAAGCGTGATATCTGCTGCTGAACAGGGCCACTTGGAACGTGACCTCCTCGGACCTGTAATTGTCCGGCGAGCCGAACACCACATCAAGTGTGATTTTTCCGGTGCAGCGTGCTTCCCGGCTAGGGATTATCCCTCTAAAGGTCGTGCTGCTTCGCTCAATATGGCTCCAGTCTATTTCCATTTTTCGAAGGGTTTCCTCGTAGAAGAGGTTTAATCCGCTGTCGCCGTCCATGAGCACTTTGGTAAGACGAAAGCCGTCCACTATTGGGCTGAGGACCAATGCGGCTGGTGCTCTGGCAGTTCGGAATTTAGGTTCGTCGCTGGCGTTGAAGGTGATAGCCGTGTCGCTCCATGGATTTGTTGTTGCTACTTGGTAAACTTCGGTGAGGCTGCGGATTGTTCGTTTCCGCATATTATTTGATGCGAAAGTCTCGAAGACTGTTGACACCGTACTGGTACTGTTGGAGTGGTTCTCCGGGGCTAGAAGCTCTTCGCCACTTTTGGCCACCTGCCGCAGTATCCAACATGCTCGAAGGCTATGTGTTGGAGTGGCGCCCTCTGTAGTGTGAATTTTACAGGGTCCGCTGAGCCATCCCTCCAGTACGGTTCCGTGCCCTTTATGGGTTTTTTGCTTTTTGGTTTTTGTACCGGGTGCCTGAGCATGATGCACCCATTTGTTTCGGACTAGGGTTGTATTCGGAGCCGGATTGTCCCAAAACTTAGTTTCGGTTTTCCGGAAACTCTCCATCGCACAGTACTTTCGTACTATGGACGCCAGGTCGGCGAAGCGTGTAATTTCACGACGACTTACGGCGTTCAAGATTCCCTTGTCCGTGCAATTATTGCAGAAAATTGAAATTGCGTTTTCCTCACGGCAGTCTTTTATCCTGTCCATAACCAGGAGGAATCTGGCCCAGTAATGATGTACTGTTTCAGCGGGCTCTTGCCGGATTTGAGATAGATCGCATATGTTTGGGTGGGTGGATGGAATTGACTCCGGAACCCTGCCCATCTCGAGGCTCAAGGGCCGAAAAGCTTCCGAATTTGGAAGCTTGGATTGCTGGACGTTGTCCAACGGGTCTGGTCCGCTGCCTGACTTTAGGTTCAGTCCTTGATCGATGTCCGTCCCTCTGCGGGAATCCGGCATGGAGGGTTCGGGAGTCCGGACATAACTAGTTTTTAATACAGAAGAAGAGTCGCCATGTTGTTCCTCTACCACCGCAACGTGGTGGTTAACCTGGGGAGAGTTAATCTCTCTCAGATCGGTTTTAAGCCCAATCTGATTGTAGTCTGTAGCGACTCCCAGGGCGGCTATGCGATCCAAGAGCTCGTTTACGGACGAGAGCTCCATTGGATCCAGCTGCTTGGCAAATTCCGAGTTGACGTGAAGATTGCTTTTGATGACCCGAGAGGTCATCGTCGGAGCGGTGGCCGAACAGGCGGTCATGAGAAAACCACCTAGCCGGATAGTTTGGCCGGCGGCCAAGGCTCCTTTGGCGATGGTACCATCTTTAAAGACGGGAAGAGGCATCCTTCCTGATCGTGACGGCACAGAGGAACTCTCAATGAAAGCACCAATGTCGGTGTCAAAACCGGCGAACCTCGGGTAGGGGGTCCCGAACTATGCGTCCAGGCGGATGGTAATAGGAGACAAGGGGCACGATGTTTTTACCCAGGTTCGGGCTGTCAGGACCCCGACTCAATGCCACATCGATCTAGCATGTAACACCCCATATCACTTTGCGGCCTCACGCACGGTATTCCCACGGGTGTCGCCTTACCTTTGCCCGGGACCGTTTGCGTCTTTTGGCACACGTATATGATAGTGTCGCTAGCATCCATATGGTAAGGAGCCCGGGCTTACATGGCTAGTCGTAAACCCAAAGTGGCACAAACTTACAGGGACAGGCATCCATGACCCAACATCGAACGTGTCGGTCATCAGCGAGTGAATCCAGGCTGTAGCACTGGGCTAGCAGGACTCCGGTGAACTGGGCTGTAGCGGGCTAACAGGACTCCGGTATTCATCGCGTGACATTTCCCCGAAGGGACAGACACAGGAACGAAGAAGGACACATGCCGGCCAGCCTAAGTGTTCCGGAGCAGTAGCAAGCTACCATGGCTCAGTGGAAACACTAGGAGACATTTCCCAGTAAGAGAGGCTACCAAGGATAAACAACTAGGTTGTCAGATCCCACACATACCAAGCATTTCAATAACATACACACAATATGCTCGATATGTGCAAATACAACATGGCATCACAACATGACTCTACAACTCAAGTAGTTTATTCAATAGGCTCCGAGGAGCGAGATATTACAAACATGGGTCTCATGACCCAACATTCAGAGCATACAAGTCAAAGCACAAATGGAAGCTTAACATGTCTGAGTACAGACATCTATAAATGAAAAAGGCTGAGAAGCCTGACTATCTACCAGATCCTGCCGAGGGCACAAGATCGTAGCTGAGGTAACAAGCTAAACGTCGAAGACCACGCGGAACTACTAGCGAGACTGAAGTTTCTCTGCAAAAACATAAAATAGGAAAACGTGAGTACAAATGTACCCAGCAAGACTTACATCAGATCTATCTACATATGCATCATTATCAACAAAGGGGATGGTGGGGTTTAACTGCAGCAAGCCAGCTTTGACTCGGTGGCTATCCTGAACTACGACTGCAAGTAACTCTTTGAGGTGGCGCACACGAGTCCACATATTCACCATATCAATACACCACTATGGATCCGCTCCCGTCTCCCTACGAGAATGCCATCCATAGCACTCACGCTTATCTTGCGTATTTTAGAGTATCCACTTTCACTTGTCTATGAACTATGCAAGGGGTCCAAGTTTCCATATCCGAGGAATCCGGCTATTCGAATAGATGATGTTAACCCTGCAGGGGTATACTTCTTCACACACGCTCCCGCCACTTATCGCCCTGTACACGTCATGTACCTCGGCAACCTTCAAGCGGAAGCCGGGCGAGGGAGTCGGCCACGACCTGACTAACCAAGCAAGTCTCCCGTCCAGGTTTATCGCCTATTCGGGTTCCATCCGCAAGGAGATCCGGCCGGGGTGTCGCTCACGGCCCCAAACGATGTGAGCAGGGTTCCCAAGCCCACCATCCGGGTGCCACTTGGTACACCATGCCACTGTGCCTAGTCTGTCCCAAGCCCACCTGTACCGGGTGCCACTTGGTAGACTACTAACACTACCTACAAACACCAGAAACTAGTTGCAACTCCTGGACAGAGATCAAGTTGATTAATAAGTCGAGAGGGGCACTTAAGCATTCCAATGTGTGGTAGTAGCTGGTCATGGATCACAAACACAGAACTCAGTTCCTGAGGACGGCTGCAATGAGACAACCCACCATGTACTCCTACATGGCCTCTCACCGCTACCTTTACCAAATCGTGTTCACACACTTAGCTCTCAACGGTAGGACATGTTCACACATCTCTGGTTCATCCCCGATGAATCAGATCCGACTCAACTCTAAGCAGTAGCAGGCATGACAAACAAACATGAATGAGTAGGCACAACAGGGCTCAAACAACTCCTACTCATGCTAGTGGGTTTCATCTATTTACTGTGGCAATGACAGGTCATGCAGAGGATAAAGGGGTTCAACTACCGCAGCAAGTAACAGATGAATCGTTGTTGTCCTAATGCAGTAAAAGAGAGCAGGAGCGAGAGAGTGGGATTTTATCGGAATGAACAAGGGGGTTTTGCTTGCCTGGCACTTCTGAAGATAATATAGCTCTTCGTCGGTGTCATCGATCACATCGCCGGTACACGTCTATCGAGAGGGGACAATTACCGGCAAACAAGGAAAAACACAATCAATGCAATGCGACAATATGATGCATGCTATGACATGGCAATATGAATGTGTTTTGGGCTAATGCACTTGGCTCTGATTTAAATGAAGTTGGTTTGAATACAAGATTCAAATTCCAACTCCATATATGATTATTTAAATGCCCTTTATTTGTTTTGTCCAAAACAGAGGACAAACATTGTTCAAACATGCATGAAAATGGTATAGATGGATTCCTTGAATTTTTCTGATAATTTTTCATATATAAAACATTTAATTTGGAGTTACGGTTAATTTTCTATCATTTATTGAAGTTTAAACAATTTTCTGGAATTTTCTGAATAAAAATAAATCCAGAAACATTACTGCGTCAGCCTGACATCATCATGACGTCAGCAGGTCAACTGGGTCGCCCAGAGTCAAACCTGACGTGTGGGGGCCACACGTCAGTGACACAGGGCTGGTTTGGGTGTTTGACAGGTGGCTCCGGTCAACGTTGACTTGACTAAGTCAAAATCTGACACATGGGGTCCACAGATTAGCACTAATCTAAACAGAAAAATTAAACTAACCTAATTAGGCTCGGGGCCCACATGGCAGTGGCACTAGGGTTGGTTTAGCTGGGTCATTAGTGGCTAATGACGTGCCACGTCACCGGCCACCGGAGTTCGGCCGGCGGCGACTCGAAACGCGGCGGATGTTCACCGGGGTTGCGCTACGGGCGGCGGCTGGACGCGTGAAGGCTACCAGAAGGTAGCCCATACACGGCCGCACCTAGCTGGCTGCACGAGGGGCCGCGGGGTGGCCGGAGACGACGGCGGCGAGCACTTCCGCGGTGGCCGGAGTTCGGGCTGGGGCAGGGACGCGGCTGCAGCGCTCGAGCGAGCAAGCGGAGTGGAGAGGCATCCACCTGGAGGCGCCAAGAGCGTGTCAGTGCCCCTGGAGCGAGCAGGAGAGGCTCGGGAACGCGGGCTCGCTGGCCATGGCGGACGGCGGCCTCGGGTGACCTCGGGGCTACGGCTAGAGGGCGGGAGCAAGCAGGGGGCAGAGGGGAAATGCTCAGGGGCTCACGGTGAGTTCGAAGAGAAGGTCGGCGTGCTCGGGGAGGCGACGGAGACGGCGAATCGGACGGCGGCATCCGGCGGCCGTGGTCGGGGAAGAAGGCCGCAAGCGTCATCTTGGGGCCGTCCTGACTCGTGTAGCTCTCGGGTGCGTGCGAGAGAAAGAACAGAGGAGGAGATGGGGACGAGGGAGTGAGCGGGAGGGTTCCAGGGGGTCGAGGCGGCGCCGAGGAGAAGGCGGGAGGCGTCGTGGTGGCCTCAGTGACGCAGGCAGGCAGGGAGGTGCATGGCGCCGCGGGCGCGCGTGCGCTGTCTCCCTCCTCTGCCTTCTGGCAGAGGTAGGTGATGACTGGCACGGGCCAGGTGGGCCGGCCCGGCCAGGTAAGTGGCCTGTGGCCTTACTCTCTCTCTCTCTCTCTTTTCATTTAGCTTGTTTTTCTATATTTCTGCAATTGTTTTGGCTTTATTAAAAATGCCAGAGCATTATTAAAAATCCTGAAAAATATTCATGAGCACTTTCTGAATTATTTCAGTGTCCCACAAATAATTCCAACATTATTTGAGCATTTAAATTATTTATAGTGTTTAAATGCCCAATGTCAAATACAATATGATTTAATTCAAAAATCCAAAAATGATCTAAGAATATATTCATCATTTTTTCCAGAGGTTTCCACCTTAACCAGAAATCATGAACTTTTCTTAGGAACTTTTTTGGGTTTATTGAAAAAGATTTTAATCCACCCTAGTTGAGTTGATTTGGTGCTAGGGTTTGAACATCCCCATTTCAAGTTTAAGAAAAATTTAAACATGATGCACACATGAAGCTATCCTAGTGCAATACCAGAAGCTAGGGATGTGACAACTCACCCCCACTAAACAAGAATCTCGTCTCGAGATTCAAGCGTAGGGTAAGATGAAGGGGAAACACAAACTAGTATAATCTTCACGATCCAGGTTGCACTTCAAATGAGCGTTGATTCGATCACCATCTTTGTCCCGTCGTCTTGCTCTAAGAACTCCAGCTAGCATGACAGCAAGAGGAAAAGGACAACTCCGGAAGAATCGATCTTCTCGAAGATCAATCAACTTAGGATTAACTCACAGAATGAGGCAGAACAAAATCTCTTGAACTGAGACACGAAGCACACATCTAGAGGGATGGAGTGGAACAGATGACGAGGGTTCACTAGGTAGACAACAATTCCACACCTAAGAAGGTGGTAAACGATTGTCAACATAGCGAGGAGTTGAGTTGCCATGATATCACGACGAAACATCCTGGAGGAGGGTGATTCGTAGATTATTACCCTAAGTGGCAAAAAGAATTACCTTTGATCCAGAGATCATTGAAACTCTTCATACCAGCCTAAGGCAATCACAAGCGATCATTTGAAGGGGGTCGGTAGAATGGCATACTCGGACTTGGATGATGTGGATTACCTTGTTGAAGACAACGTAATGGATGAATTTTCTTACCACCGGAAATGGAAGAGACCCGTGGTAGAATGGCACATTGGCGGTGCAAGCTGGGAACAAAATGCAAATGCTGGGAATGATTCTGGTAACTGGGGAAGAACCCAACAATAGAGAGTGAATTCATTGTTTGAAAAGGTCATAGCATTGCCGAGGAAACTGAGAGCACTATATGGTTAATGCCGACGATCAAACCTAGCACTTGCGCGTGCTCTCAAGAACTTGAGCATTTCCACAATCATCAAGGTTTTACCAACATCCATGTCAAGGGTGCTGACAACACAACATACTACCATGATGACCAGCGATGGATGATGCAGATGCAAAGGAGGATAACACTTTCTCAGATTTCACCCTTGGCGGGGCCAAGGAAATAAAATCTGGATGATCGACCAAGAGACATTTAGCACTCGGCTTCTAATGTTCTCCTTGACGTGCTAGTGTATCCCATTCATAGATATGGTTTGATAACTAGAACATCAGGTAAAGGTCGGACTTCGGGAGCAATAGAATCCATAAGGAACAGTTACGGAGGTAAATCCTATGAAATCCTTATGGGGAGGTGGCCAACTTCCTCAAACAAGATACTACAATAATAGGTCTTCCGGCTGGGTGTGTTGGCCACGACATCCACTTTACCGGTTATCGAGGGACCAATATTATAGTTCTTGGGAAATGTTCCAACCATCATATCTGCCTGAGATTCAGATCTGGTTGGTGTCAGGATATTCCAGACTCATCGAGTCTAGGAAGAAAAATGAAAGTTTGCAACACAAATCGACGAGATGACGTTGCGAGATTCTCAGGAAATGAACTATGATAGCAAGCTCCAAAACATGAGCTGGTTCTGCTACACACATGTGAACACGTTGTCCCAGACAAACATTATCACATGGTAGTCTTACAATAAAACACTACTGAGTTCAGGTGGGGAACCATTATTAATGACATCGAAGTCTCCACGCGTGGAGTCCAAAGAGTTCACCTTGGACAGACTCCTTTATCTTTGAACAACTCAATCAGTGGCTTGGTGTGCTAGGATATACATATGGAATGAAGATGATCAGTCTAACAGACCACAGAACTCTTCGCACGTGCATGACTGACTTGGGATGATTCCAAAGGAGGTAAAACAAGCCTTCTCAAATTCATGGCGGCAACTTGCATCAAGTGCACATGAATTTAGAGGGACTCACTTCTTTTGTCCAAACATATGCTTCACGAACGAGTCATGAAGATAATGCTTACACAAGTTTCCAACACTAGCTTAATGTTCAACAAAATCATGGAGGAGATAAGGATGTTGTCAATGGGCTCAACAACAACTCATCCAGGTTTCCATATTAGTGGAATTCCACAATTATGTGAACAAGGTGATAGCATTGGTCAGACCCGAAAGATATAATGGTGTATGCTCGAGGAACAACCACGAGTAAGACAACATTACGAATATCGTTGGTTCTGATTTGATTTGACGATAGCCCATACTCAAATCAAAGGTTTGGGTAAGATAATAGATCCAACAATTGATCACGAGGATCAACCAATAAAGATATCATCTTTCTTAAACACACACTACACAAGAATATCCCTTTGGAACGAACTAAGTCAGGCAAGCTTTTATCTTCCAATTCTCCAAGTTGTTGTATAGCTTAACCAACTAGCTCAGGGATATCCAACACAGATTCTTGGAGAAAGGGTGGTTCACAAGAAACCAACTTGATCACGAGCTCAACATAACAGTCAGGAAATAACCCGGTAACACTTCCAAGAAGATATTTGGAAAGTCACGAACCCCCGGTATGTTACTAAGCTCGAGAACAATCTTGCCTTTCAGGGCAAGACGATATGATCAAATGAGCGAGGGATTGAAAGAAAATCCTAACTCAATGACCGAAGGAGTGCACCAGAAATAGAGACTAGGTAGCACAATCAACCTTAGGGTGACGATTCGATAATCAACACGTTAAGAATGAGGTTATCGTCCATTTAACTACCAAGCAACGGAGTTGCTAGCAGTATTGATTTCACACGCCATGATTCATTTGTCGGCATTCTGGTTACAATAACATAGGAACCGAGGAATGAACAATGATGGCAAGAAGTATCACTGTACCAAGAGTTCATAGGATGGTGTGCAATTCCTATAACAATCCCGATATAAAAGATGGCAATACTCCAAGGTAGAACAGAACAAAAGCTGGATTAGCAATTTGATCTGCGGAGCACAACTTCTTTGACCCAATCCTGGAAATGGATAAGGTACTGGAGTTTGTTTCTCCTAGTCATTCTGGAATAGAATGGCTTGACGGACCACAAGAATAATAGGCATCGATGAACGATTGCACACATACTCTTGACTATCAACGGATAGATGAAGACTGGAATACAACTAAAGAGGGACAACTCAATGGAACATACAATTTTCTGAGTTGTGGATACATGGATTAGTATGCCGAACAAAGTTCAGTAATTCTTCCGGATAACCCATGCAGAAAGGTTGAGCTGGCAGAGTCACAATATAGAATAGAGAACCCATCGAGAGCACTCCTGTTATGATCTTTTGATCCAACAAACTACTGCCATAAGTGGTTCATAGTATTTGGAAGAAGGAAAATACCATGGACCTCGAGGACTAATGCAAAAGTTACTAATTTCCTAAAGGAACTAGCAACACTATCAACATGAAGTAAGTAGAGTGAATCTCGGGTTCAAAACCCAGAAATAGAATGCCTACTAACTAATAACATCATGGAATGCTTTCAAAAATGATGGCCAGAATCATCACACTGGGACACAATCATGGCTAGATTACTAGATGATCCCCTAAGACACCTAGGGTCATAATAATAACTCCAACATAAATGTCGAGGCAATAGAGTACCTCAACTCACTGATTTGTGTGATTAATCTGACCAAAGACACATCGGAAACAGGAGGAAGGGATTTGCAAATGCATCCGACTATTTAGAAACCTGGGATGACTCGGACAGCATAACGGCTGTAAATGCTCAGAAAGATTTGAGACATTCACAAAAATGGTGGCATAACCACTCAGAAGCACAATATCAAGGTTTCGAGATCAACAGTTAACGTACGGAGGTAGTAGAGACTGAACAGAGGCTTGAATCCAACAATCTTATAAGTCTACAGGTTAGTAACACGTGATCCTGATAGATAGATGAGAAGGCCTAGTTCTTAGTCCCCGTAGAAGAGAAGAGGATGACTCAGATCAGAGGGCCATGAGGTATAAGGAGTAAAAAGAGCCTTACGTTCCATCCCACAATCAATTCCCTTATATAACTAAAGAATTTCTAGACTCAACTTCGACCAGTTTGGCTTGGTAATGCTACAGGCAGTCAAGCTCTGATACCAACACTGTCAGGACCCCGACTCAATGCCACATCGATCTAGCATGTAACACCCCATATCACTTTGCGGCCTCACGCACGGTATTCCCACGGGTGTCGCCTTACCTTTGCTCGGGACCGTTTGCGTCTTTTCGCACACGTATATGATAGTGTCGCTAGCATCCATATGGTAAGGAGCCCAGGCTGACATGGCTAGTCGTAAACCCAAAGTGGCACAAACTTACAGGGACAGGCATCCATGACCCAACATCGAACGTGTCGGTCATCAGCAAGTGAATCCAGGCTGTAGCACTGGGCTAGCAGGACTCCGGTGAACCGGGCTGTAGCGGGCTAACAGGACTCCGGTATTCATCGCGTGACATTTCCCCGAAGGGACAGACACAGGAACGAAGAAGGACACATGCCGGCCAGCCTAAGTGTTCCGGAGCAGTAGCAAGCTACCATGGCTCAGTGGAAACACTAGGAGACATTTCCCGGTAAGAGAGGCTACCAAGGATAAACAACTAGGTTGTCAGATCCCACACATACCAAGCATTTCAATAACATACACACAATATGCTCGATATGTGCAAATACAACATGGCATCACAACATGACTCTAGAACTCAAGTAGTTTATTCAATAGGCTCCGAGGAGCGAGATATTACAAACATGGGTCTCATAACCCAACATTCAGAGCATACAAGTCAAAGCACAAACGGAAGCTTAACATGTCTGAATACAGACATCTATAAATGAAAAAGGCTGAGAAGCCTGACTATCTACCAGATCCTGCCGAGGGCACAAGATCGTAGCTGAGGTAACAAGCTAAACATCGAAGACCACGCGGAACTACTAGCGAGACTGAAGTCTCTCTGCAAAAACATAAAATAGGCAAACGTGAGTACAAATGTACCCAGCAAGACTTACATCAGATCTATCTACATATGCATCATTATCAACAAAAGGGATGGTGGGGTTTAACTGCAGCAAGCCAGCTTTGACTCGGTGGCTATCCTGAACTACGACTGCAAGTAACTCTTTGAGGTGGCGCACACGAGTCCACATATTCACCATATCAATACACCACTATGGATCCGCTCCCGTCTCCCTACGAGAACGCCATCCATAGCACTCACGCTTATCTTGCGTATTTTAGAGTATCCACTTTCACTTGTCTATGAACTATGCAAGGGGTCCAAGTTTCCATATCCGAGGAATCCGGCTATTCGAATAAATGATGTTAACCCTGCAGGGGTATACTTCTTCACACACGCTCCCGCCACTTATCGCCCTGTACACGTCATGTACCTCGGCAACCTTCAAGCGGAAGCCGGGCGAGGGAGTCGGCCACGACCTGACTAACCAAGCAAGTCTCTCGTCCAGGTTTATCGCCTATTCGGGTTCCATCCGCAAGGAGATCCGGCCGGGGTGTCGCTCACGGCCCCAAACGATGTGAGCAGGGTTCCCAAGCCCACCATCCGGGTGCCACTTGGTACACCGTGCCACTGTGCCTAGTCTGTCCCAAGCCCACCTGTACCGGGTGCCACTTGGTAGACTACTAACACTACCTACAAACACCAGAAACTAGTTGCAACTCCTGGACAAAGATCAAGTTGATTAATAAGTCGAGAGGGGCACTTAAGCATTCCAATGTGTGGTAGTAGCTGGTCATGGATCACAAACACAGAACTCAGTTCCTGAGGACGGCTGCAATGAGACAACCCACCATGTACTCCTACATGGCCTCTCACCGCTACCTTTACCAAATCGTGTTCACACACTTAGCTCTCAACGGTAGGACATGTTCACACATCTCTGGTTCATCCCCGATGAATCAGACCCGACTCAACTCTAAGCAGTAGCAGGCATGACAAACAAACATGAATGAGTAGGCACAACAGGGCTCAAACAACTCCTACTCATGCTAGTGGGTTTCATCTATTTACTGTGGCAATGACAGGTCATGCAGAGGATAAAGGGGTTCAACTACCGCAGCAAGTAACAGATGAATCGTTGTTGTCCTAATGCAGTAAAAGAGAGCAGGAGCGAGAGAGTGGGATTTTATCGGAATGAACAAGGGGGTTTTGCTTGCCTGGCACTTCTGAAGATAATATAGCTCTTCGTCGGTGTCATCGATCACATCGCCGGTACACGTCTATCGAGAGGGGACAATTACCGGCAAACAAGGAAAAACACAATCAATGCAATGCGACAATATGATGCATGCTATGACATGGCAATATGAATGTGTTTTGGGATAATGCACTTGGCTATGATTTAAATGAAGTTGGTTTGAATACAAGATTCAAATTCCAACTCCATATATGATTATTTAAATGCCCTTTATTTGTTTTGTCCAAAACAGAGGACAAACATTGTTCAAACATGCATGAAAATGGTATAGATGGATTCCTTGAATTTTTCAGATAATTTTTCATATATAAAACATTTAATTTGGAGTTACGGTTAATTTTCTATGATTTATTGAAGTTTAAACAATTTTCTGGAATTTTCTGAATAAAAATAAATCCAGAAACATTACTGCGTCAGCCTGACATCATCATGACGTCAGCAGGTCAACTGGGTTGCCCAGAGTCAAACCTGACGTGTGGGGGCCACACGTCAGTGACACAGGGCTGGTTTGGGTGTTTGACAGGTGGGTCCGGTCAACGTTGACTTGACTAAGTCAAAATCTGACACATGGGGTCCACATATTAGCACTAATCTAAACAGAAAAATTAAACTAACCTAATTAGGCTCGGGGCCCACATGGCAGTGGCACTAGGGTTGGTTTAGCTGGGTCATTAGTGGCTAATGACGTGCCACGTCACCGGCCACCGGAGTTCGGCCGGCGGCGACTCGAAACGCGGCGGATGTTCACCGGGGTTGCGCTACGGGTGGCGGCTGGACGCGCGAAGGCTACCAGAAGGTAGCCCGTACACGGCCGCACCTAGCTGGCTGCACGAGGGGCCGCGGGGTGGCCGGAGACGACGGCGGCGAGCACTTCCACGGTGGACGGAGTTCGGGCTGGGGCAGGGACGCGGCTGCAGCGCTCGAGCGAGCAAGCAGAGTGGAGAGGCATCCTCCTGGAGGCGCCAGGAGCGTGTCAGTGCCCCTGGAGCGAGCAGGAGAGGCTCGGGAACGCGGGCTCGCCGGCCATGGCGGACGGCGGCCTCGGGTGACCTCGGGGCTACGGCTAGTGGGCGGGAGCAAGCAGGGGGCAGAGGGGAAATGCTCAGGGGCTCACGGTGAGTTCGAAGAGAAGGCCGGCGTGCTCGGGGAGGCGGCGGAGACGGCGAATCGGACGGCGGCATCCGGCGGCCGTGGTCGGGGAAGAAGGCCGCAAGCGTCATCTTGGGGCAGTCCTGACTCGTGTAGCTCGGAGAGGAGGGAGAGTAGGTGGCGGCGGCGCCTCTGAGAGCATTAGCGGGGCGAGGCAGTGGCTGTGGCCACGGCGGCGTACCAACGGCGGCGGCGATCGCTCTCGGGTGCATGCGAGAGAAAGAACAGAGGAGGAGATGGGGACGAGGGAGTGAGCGGGAGGGTTCCAGGGGGTCGAGGCGGCGCCGAGGCGAAGGCGCGAGGCGTCGTGGTGGCCTCAGTGACGCAGGCAGACAGGGAGGTGCGTGGCGTCGCGGGCGCGCGTGCGCTGTCTCCCTCCTCTGCCTTCTGGCAGAGGTAGGTGATGACTGGCACGGGCCAGGTGGGCCGGCCCGGCCAGGTAAGTGGCATGTGGCCTTACTCTCTCTCTCTCTCTCTCTCTCTCTCTCTCTCTCTCTTTTCATTTAGCTTGTTTTTCTATATTTCTGCAATTGTTTTGGCTTTATTAAAAATGCCAGAGCATTATTAAAAATCCTGAAAATATTCATGAGCACTTTCTGAATTATTTCAGTGTCCCACAAATAATTCCAACATTATTTGAGCATTTAAATTATTTATAGTGTTTAAATGCCCAAAGTCAAATACAATATGATTTAATTCAAAAATCCAAAAATGATCTAAGAATATATTCATCATTTTTGGCAGAGGTTTCCACCTTAACCAGAAATCATGAACTTTTCTTAGGAACATTTTTGGGTTTATTGAAAAAGATTTTAATCCATCCTAGTTGAGTTGATTTGGTGCTAGGGTTTGAACATCCCCATTTCAAGTTTAAGAAAAATTTAAACATGATGCACACATGAAGCTATCCTAGTGCAATACCAGAAGCTAGGGATGTGACACGGGCCCTCTCGATGGAGGTAAAACCCTACTCCTGCTTGATTAATATTGATGATATGGGTAGTACAAGAGTGGATCTACCACGAGATCAAGGAGGCTAAACCCTAGAAGCTAGCCTATGGTATGATTGTTGTAATGGTTGTTCGTCCGACGGACTAAAACCCTCCGGTTTATATAGACACCGGAGAGAGCTAGGGTTACACAGAGTCGGTTACAATGGTAGGAGATCTACATATCCGTATTGCCAAGCTTGCCTTCCACGCCAAGGAAAGTCCCATCCGAACACGGGACGAAGTCTTGAATCTTGTATCTTCATAGTCTTGGAGTCCGGCCGATGATGATAGTCCGGCTATCCGGACACCCCCTAGTCCAGGACTCCCTCAAGGACCCAATCCCTCCTGACGGTGTTATGCACCCCATGCCATTTGCTCCATTTGGTGGTATTTGGCAGGATGCTGATTTTAACAATAATCAAAACCCAAATGGTGCACCTGCTGCTCACCATGCACCTGAGGACAACCATGATGCTGAACCCATGATCCAGACACCACCTCAAAGCCCTGAGCAGAACCAGGACATGCCCTTCCAACCTGCCATGGAAGCTGCTGACTCTTTCTTGGCGCTTCATGACATGATGTCAAAAATTATAGCTGCAGTCCCTTCATTACTGGAGGATCTTGCAGAAACCAATGTGATCAACTCCAAATGCCAACTTATTAATGTTGATGATGATGAGCATGGCATTGTCAAAAAATGTCTGCTCACCGTCACCACTGAGCAGCCATTTGAACCTGTGGCCTCCACTGTCCTCATTGAAGAGCTGCCTAAACATCCTGAGTTATGCTCCACTCATGCTGTTGAAGATGATCAATCTCCTGCTATGCTGGATTTCATGGCCAGCAACCAAAACTCCCCAGCTGAGGTGGAGCCGCTTGTCCCTGCTGTCATGATACCCACTGCACTATCTGTCCCGGCTGCACAAAACAAGCGCAAGAAGAACAATGCTCCTTTGGATGTTAATGACCTTTGCCACAGTCGTCGACTAGCGGGCCTTAGTGTTGGGTTTAAGAATGAAGCTGCTGCTGTCAAGGCCAAGGAGATGGATCGTTGCAAAAAGAACTTATCTTCTGAATTTGAGCATGTCATCTGCAACCGTGAAGCAGGCCCACCTCCTGAGCTACCACTCGAGACGATCCAAGCTATTGCAGTAAAGCAATGTCTGATCCCTCCTGAGGAGGTGTCAGGAGAGAAGCTGATGGCACCTGCTATACATGAATAAGTGTTATTTTATCTGTTTAGGGCCTTGCTATAACAAGGCTTTCTATGGCCTTAGGCCAACTTTAGTTTTAGTTTCGTTCAATAAATATGATGCTGCTCTATTTATGGACTTGGTTTGTAAGGAATTAAACTCCAGTATTAGCTTTTGTTGCTGGGATCCTATGATACATTTATTTTGCTATCCAAGAAGTCTGAATGGTTTGGCTGGGTATGTTCAGTATTGTGTCTCTGTGAAAGCAAGTATTTGTTTTTGGAATGACCTAACTGCATCATCCTTTGTGATGAGATCTGATACTTATAAAATGATTATGTCATTTTTATTTAGTCAAAGTACCTCCAGTTTTTCCAATGAATAGAAAATGGAATATATTAACTTGTAATGTAAGAGGTACAAACTCCCAAACCAGATGGGATGATTTAAGAGACAAAATTGATGAGAGCAACTGTGGTATTATTTGCCTACAAGAAACAAAAAAAGATGTTTTTGACCAATATTATCTCAGAAATTTCTCTCATGGAAGATGTAATCAATTTTCTTTTACCCCCTCAGTGGGACTGTCTGGTGGAATAATAACTATATGGAATGGCAGTCTTTTCAGTGGCACAGTTATTAGTCAATCCTCATTTCAGATTACAGTCAAACTATTATGCAATCTATCAGGCCACATTTTTATGTCAGCAATATTTATGGACCCTGCCAGAATGAGAACAGATCAGATTTCTTTGAATGGTTGGACAATATGGATGCCTCACAAATGGATCATTGGATTCTTACTGGTGATTTTAACTTAATAGGAAGTCCACATGACAGAATAGACCTGGAGGAGATGCAAACAATATGTTGAGATTCAATAGTATTCTGCAACATCTTGATTTGGTGGAAATTCCACTCAAAGGTAGGAACTATACATGGAGTAACATGCAAGACTTACCTCTTCTGGAAAAATTGGACTGGATTTTTACCTCTGCTAATTGGTCTATTAATTTCCCAAATACTCTGGCACACCCTCTGGCTAGAGTATCAAGTGACCATATTCCTATTCATATTCAAATTGGCAGTGATATTCCAAAAGCCTCTATTTTCAGGTTTGAAAATTACTGGCTTGAGTTTGATGGATTTTATGAAACAGTACTTCAATGCTGGAACAGAAACCAACCGTTGTCAAATTCTGCAAATGATATAACTGCTAGATTTAAATGCCTCGGATTAGGACTTAAGAAATGGAGCAAAAACTTGTCCAAGCTCAATACTAATATCTCTGCTTGTAATTATGTTTTATCTATGATGGATGGTATTGAAGACCAAAGAACCCTGAGTATTATGGAAGCTAATTTCAAGAACATTCTAAAACAACACATCCTCAAACTATTGGAGGTTAAAAGGATCTATTGGAAATCAAGATTTAAAATGAGAAGTGTGAGACTTGATGATGAAAACACTGATTTTTTTCATGCAATGGCCACCCAAAGCTTCAGGAAAAATTATATTACATCTATTGTTGGAGAGGATGGAAACACTTACCAAAATCATGATCATAAAGCAGCAATTATCTGGAAGTCTTACAAAGAAAGATTGGGCACATCCATTGATCCACACATCCTTTTCAATCTTGAGGAACTGATCCAACCTCAAGACCTTTCTGATCTTGAAGCTCAATTCACAATGGAGGAAATTGATCAAGTTATCAAGGAATTTCCCACTAACAGGGCTCCTGGTCCTGATGGTTTTAATGGCACCTTTTTAATTAAATGTTGGGATATTATTAAACAAGATTTCTATACCATGATTTGGGATTTCTCTAAAGGAAACTGTGATATTCAAAGTATTAACACTGCTTTTATTACACTCATCCCAAAGATTGCAAATCCTGAGAATATGAATGATTTCAAGACTATCATTGGTCAGTCTTCCACTCAAAATTATTACCAAACTTTTGGCCAACAGAGCTCAGAAGATCATCACTTCTATTATACACCAGAACCAGTATGGATTTATTAAAGGCAGGAATATTCAAGACTGTCTAGGATATGCTTTTGAATATCTCCATTTATGCCATCAATCAAAAAAGCCCATCATCATATTGAAACTTGATTTTGAAAAAGCTTTTGACAAGATTGAATATAAGACCATTATTGCTATGTTAAAGGCTAAAGTGTTTGGACCTAGATGGATTAATTGGGTTAATAACATTCTTCAGTATGCTTCAACTTCTGTTCTTCTTAATGGAGTGGCTGGAAAAAAGATTAATTGCAAGAGAGGTGTCAGACAAGGGGATCCACATTCCCCTTTACTCTATATCATCACTACCGATCTCTTACAATTTGTGGTTAATGCTGCTTGGGCCAATGGAGAAATCTCTCTACCTATCAATCATGCTTATGGACAGGACTACCCTATAATACAGTATGCTGATGACACCCTAATGATTATGCCTGCTAATGAAGAACAGATTATGCACCTCAAATATTTGTTCAACATATTTAGTATCTCCACTGGTTTGTTTGTCAACTACAGCAAGTCTTCAATGATTCCAATCAACATTAATCAACCATCAGTTTCTGCTCTTGCAAATTCTTTTGGTTGTAAGGTGGAAAGCCTACCATTCACCTATCTGGGCTTACCCATGGGCACCACCGAACCCTCTGTAATGGATCTCATCCCTGTCATATCCAAAATTGATAAAAGGCTATCTGGAGTGACTAGATTCATGAACTACTCTGGCAGACTCACATATGTTAATTCTATTGTTGCTTCCATGCCTATTTTCTCTATGTGCACTCTTAAAGTTCACTACACCATATTGGATCATGTGGACAAATCTAGCAGAAACTTTCTCTGGTATGGAAAGGAAATTAATAGAAAAGGTAAATGCCTTGCCAGCTGGGATATGATTTGCAAACCAAAAAGTCAAGGTGGACTTGGAGTTTTAAAACTGAGAATGCAGAATAAAGCCCTTCTTATCAAACATCTCTACAAATTTTACAATAAGATGGATATTCCTTGGGTCAAGTTAATTTGGGAGGATCACTATCAGAACAATGAAGCTCCAAACACTAATCCCAACAAAGGATCATTCTGGTGGAAAGATTGTATGAAAATGTTTCATCTATTTAAAGAGATGTCAACATGTGAGATCAGAGCAGGAAACACATGCAAATTATGGGATGATAGCTGGAATGGAGAGATTATGTATTTAAAGTTCCCTGAACTTCATTCCTTTTGCATTCAGCAGAATATCTCAATCAAAAGAGCCAAAGAAACTGGGAACCTCTACAACTTGTTCCAACTTCCTCTGTCCATCACTGCTCATAAACAATTTCATCTTCTTACTGATCAATTACACAACATCAGATTCAACAATGACAAGGATATATGGGATTTCAAATGGGGTAGCAGTTTAAATATGACCAAGAAAATTTATAACTTCTTATTGAGGAATGAGGATGCTGAAGCCACTTTCAAATGGATATGGAAGTCATGCTGCCTTCCAAAGCATAAATTCTTTTGCTGGCTTCTTCATGATAGAATAAACACATGTGAACTTCTGACCAGGAAAAATATGCATCTAGATTCCACCCAATGTGTATTACGTGATGCTGAAGATTATGAGGACAGAATGCATCTTCTCTTCTCTTACCCATTCAGTCAGGGATTTTGGTGGAACATTGGTCTTGAATGGAACACTGACCTGAATTTCCATGATATGATTAATGAAGCTCATCAACGATATAAACAACACCATTTCATGGAAATTTTAATTATTGGATGCTGGAGCATGTGGAATCAAAGAAATGATCTGATATTCGAAGGAATCCCTTGCTCTATCAATGATTGCAGATATGAATTTATCAAGACTTTCAAATTGACAATGCTAAGAGCCAAGACCAGTTTAAAGGAGGGAATGTCTTCCTGGATTGATAACATCTAATTTTTTTTCTTCCTTGTTATTTTGTACCTTGTCAATAATCTCCCCTGGTTGTCTCCCCAACAACCATTGTAAAGACTTTGAGGACTATTATTTTAATGGAAAAAGATCTACAGTAAGGCTTTTGCCTTACTGTTTTATGGAAAAAAATAGGAAAGCCAATACTATTAAAAGGTGATGAGGTGTTGCTTAATGGCTTACTTGCTCAAAATGCTTAGTGATATGCTCCAAAACCCTCAACCACTTTCTCACATCCACATGTGTTCTAAACCTAAAAGTCAAATTCGGCCCCACCAATTTGATCTATCCGGCACCACCGAGTTTTATTTGACATAGCCACTGCCACAAACCCTAGTTACTTCGGTCTCACCGATAGGGATCTCGATCTCACCAAGATGGGATTGCAAACTCCCTGTTTTCTTTTTGTAACATTTCGGTCACACTAAAATGAGCAAATCGGTCCCATCGAGTCTGCATTGCAAACTTCTTGTTTCCTTTTCGTAACACTTTGGTCCCACCGAAGTGAGAGAATCGGTCCCACCAAGTTTGCCTAACAAACCCTCTGTGTGCCTATTGCTGAAATCGGTCCCACCGAGTTTATGAGATCGGCCACACCGAGATTACATTATGACCTAACCCTAGCATATCGGTCTCATCGAGATGACTATATCGGTCCCACCGAAAACTCCAACGTTCATATTTTTACATGGATCGGTCTGACCGAGTTTGCTGATTCGGTCCCACCGAGTTTGGGAATCTGTGTGTAACGGTTAGATTTTGTGTGGAGGCTATATATACCCCTCCACCCATTCTTCATTCGTGAGGAGAGCCATCAGAACATACCTACACTTCCACTACTCATTTTCTGAGAGAGAACCACCTACTCATGTGTTGAGACCAAGATATTCCAATCCTACCACAAGAATCTTGATCTCTAGCCTTCCCCAAGTTGCCTTCCACTCAAATCATCTTTCCACCATAGCCAAATCTGTGAGAGAGAGTTGAGTGTTGGGGAGACTATCATTTGAAGCACAAGAGCAAGGAGTTCATCATCAACACACCATCTATTTCCTTTTGGAGGGTGGTGTCTCCTAGATTGGTTAGGTGTCACTTGGGAGCCTCTGTCAAGATTGTGGAGTTGAACCAAGGAGTTTGTAAGGGCAAGGAGATCGCCTACTTCATGAAGATCTACCCTAGTGAGGCAAGTCCTTCGTGGGCGATGGCCATGGTGGGATAGACAAGGTTGCTTCTTCGTGGACCCTTCATGGGTGGATCCCTCCATGGACTCGCACAACCGTTACCCTTCATGGGTTCAAGTTTCCATTAACGTGGATGTACGATAGCACCACCTATCAGAACCATGCCAAAAATCTCAGTGTCAACATTGCGTTTGCTCCCTCCAAACTCCTCCCAATTACTTTCTTTCAAGTTGGATGCTTTACTTTCTGCTGCCCGTATACTCTTTGCATGCTTGCTTGAATTGTATTGAGATTCCTTGACTTGTGCTAAGTTGCTAAAATCTGCCAAGAACTAAAATTGGGAAAAGGTTAAGTTTTTATTTTGTCAAGTAGTCTAATCACCCCCCCTCTAGACATACTTTCAATCCTACAAGTGGTATCAGAGCTTTGGTCTCCATTTGCCTTGATTTCCATAACTTTGATGATCATAGCCTTCGTTTCACAACCTAGGAGAGTATGGCGTCTAGCGAGGGAAATTACCACTGTAGAGGTCCTTACTTTGATGGTACTAATTTTGCTAGTTGGAAACATAAGATGAAAATGCATATTCTTGAACAAAACCCCGCCGTTTGGGATATTGTGTGTATTGGTTTGCAAGGTGAATTCTTTGATGGTAGAGAACCAAACCATGAAGCTACCGCGGAAGAATTGAATATATTGCAATACAATGCTCAAGCTTGCGATATCCTCTTCAACGGATTGTGCCCCGAAGAATTCAACAAAATCAGCTGTCTTTAGAATGCAAAGAAAATTTGGGATACTTTGATTGATAAGCATGAAGGTACCGATTCCATCAAGGAATCCAAGTTGGATGTGCTTCAAAGTCAACTTGACAAGTTGAAAATGGAGGATGGCGAAGGTGTCGCTGAAATGTACTCTAGGCTTGCTCTCATCACAAATGAGATTGTCGGTTTAGGAAGTAAAAAGATGACCGACAAATTCATCATCAAGAAGATCTTGAGATCCTTGGATGGAAAATATGATACCGTGTGCACATTGATCAAAATGATGCAAAATTACAAAGATCTCAAGCCAACCGAAGTCTGGAAGAATTGTTGCTCATGAGATGTCACTCAAGGACAAAGAAGAGCTTCACAACAAATCTAGTGGTGCTTACAAAGCCTCATATTATGCTCCTACATCATCAAATGAGAAACAAGCGTTCAATGAAGAATTGAGCTTAATGGTGAAGAAATTCTACAAGAGTAGAAGCAAGGAAAGAAGTTCCAAGTCAAGGTCTTACAATGACAAGAGATCTTCTAGTCGTGAGCGAAATTTCTACAATTGTGGAAGACCCGGACACTACTCCAATGAGTGTATGGCTCCCTACAAAAGAAGAGAAAACTCACCTAAAAGGAGAAGCAAAAGGGAAGAATCACCTCCAAGAGAGAGAAGGAGTAGAGATGATCGCTATGAACGGAGAACCTCTCGAAGAAGCAAGGATTCAGAAAGGAAGGACAAATCATCAAGGAGCTACACAAAACAAATACATCGGCTCATGTTGGTGAATGGGTATCCGGTTCCGACTCCGGCCACCACTCCGAGAGAAGTTATCACTCCAATTTCGAATATACTTAAGATGAAGGTGTTGCCGGTCTAGCACTTCTGTCAACCAACTCCTATGACATATTTGACTCACCAAATGAAGTAATTGGACGATGCTTCATGGCTAAAGGCCCCAAGGTATCACACCCCGAGTATGTTGATTTCAATAGTGATGAAGATGATTTGTTAGGTGATGATGATTTACTTGTTGACAACTCTAGTGATGAATACTATGATGAAACGTGAATTAATCATGTTAATCGAGATAAAACGATGACAATGATAAGAAGGAGATTGAGCGTCTAACTAAAGAACTAAACACTCTTAAGTTAGCTCCTGAAACTACTTTAGAAGATCATCGAGAACTTTTAAAAACTCATGAGAAGTTACGCTTCGAAAAGCTCAATCTTGAGCAAGTTCAAGGGGACACAAGCTCAAGATGATCTTCCACCACAAGACCACAAGCTAAAAGGCAAGGACAAGCTTCAAGAGGAGATTGATGCATTTGAATATGCCCCGAAGGCCTTGGTCAAGTGGGTTCCCAAGACTACATCAAGTTCTTCTTCATCAAGTACATCTACAACCCCAAGGATTCCCATCAAGATGATGTGGATCCCGAAGAAGAAGAACTAGAGAGTTCTTGAGGGTGACTCCGCCAACATACTTCACTCATATTCATTTTGGCAAGGACAAGTGCAAACAACTTACACATCTTGCACTAGTTCAAGGAGTCACAAACCCTCTTGTTGGTAAGACAAGGGACAAGGTAACCTAATGCTATCATGGACATCATCATGTGTGTGCTTCACTCTATGTCTATGGATATCCTTATTTGTTCCTTGTGGGACTAACCCATGTAGGTATTGATAGTGCAACTCACTCCAATGGATTGCTTCAAATGATCTACATCAACAATGAGCATCCACATCTTCGATATCTACATGAAGTCATCACCGACAAAACCCAAGGTTAGTTCATCCATCTAAGGGGGGATCTCACATCTAGGGGGAGCTTTACTCTAAGATTTGAGCTAAAGCAACTCTAATGGTGTGAACACAACAATGCTTTATGCAAAAGTGGTAACGCCACTTGTGCTTAAACGATGAGTATGACCTATGATCAAATGTTCTCATTTGACTCCTAAGTCAATATACTCATATATAGATGACCTAGTCATCACCAATTGCTTGATAGATGCTCGAGTGATTGTGCATGCTTTGCCACATATTTCATTTGCTATTTTATTGTGTGAGCATGTTTGTTGCATACTTTTCTCATTCGAGGACATCCATTTGTTGCTTTGATTGTCTGGATTTTCTCCTCTTTGCCAAATGGATGGACAGGAATGCCTAAGAACTCCCTCTAGCTATCTATGTTTTTCTCTTCTCAAACTCTATTCATGCTACATCACAAAGTTTGATCTAAGTCAAATTCAAACCCTCTGTGTGAGGAGCACTTAGAGTCCCGTTTTGTCATAGACTTAAAACTTCCAAAACCTCTATGTGTATTTCGGTCTGACCGACACCTCCATTTCGGTCACACCGAGTTCACTGGGTTGATCAAGTTTTCAATCTCGGTGCAACCGATTAGAACTTTTCGGTTTCACCGAGTTGTAGTAACCGCTTGCGATTCTGCATCTCGGTGCCACCGAGTTATCCCACTCGGTCACACCGCAGTGCCAGGATATATATACTGACGGGTCAGAATTTGGAAACTTCTCCAAAACCTCTTCGCCCGTGTGTGTCCCGCTCTGCCGCCTAGGTCTCCGGATCGTCTTCTCGTTGCCAGCGACCTCCCGCCGTTGGTCTCCGCCGCCGTCAACGGAAATCCTCCTCTCCGTTGCCGCCGTAGCGAGCTCATCGCCAAGCTAGGGTATGAGCTCAACTCTTTGTGCTATCTTTTTACTCTTATTCCTAGCAGAAAGGCAATGCCATGTTTCTTTCCAAGTATGAGATTGATCCATCCACAGAAAACATCCTCTTGATTAGATTTCAGTTGAAGATTTAGGGTTAGGTTTTTGTCGTACTCATCTCGGACCGACCGAATTGTAAGAATCGGTCCCACCGATTTGGCTTAGGCCAGTGCACAAGTGATTTTCGGTCTGACCAAAAGTTGCAAATCGGTGTGACCGATACCAGGACTTTGTGAAACCCTAGCAAACTCGGAGTCACCGAACTGTGTCCCGGTCTAGCTGATTCCACATGTTTAGACTCCAAAGTTGCTTCGGTGTCACTGAGTTTTACAAATCGGTAGCTCCGAAATGCTTCCCGTAGAAAACTAAAACTAAGTTCTTGACTCATTCTTTTTGCAAAAAACTCTGCACTTTGTGATGCTCATCTACTCTATCTCATCTACAACTATTCACAGGGACAGTTCTCAGTTTGCTGTGCAGAATGTCTGATCAAAGTGATAGACATAACAAGTTAGAGGAGCAGATGGACTTGAGTGAGGGCATTAGTCTCTCTGGAAACTATGATGAAGGTAGCAGGAGCACTCCAAGCAACCTGCCTAAGGCTCGGACTAGGCAGAGGAAGAAGAAAACATTATACTCTGAAGATGAAGACTTTGATCTTGAGGAAGTCCGCTCAAAGAAGAAAGTGCTAAAGAAAGAATATGGTGATGCTGCTTCCACCAAGCCAGGAAAGAATGTGAAGGCCCCTGCCAGGAGAGTACCTATGTATAAGGCCAGGGGAGCAACTCAAAAGACCATGACATTCTCACTTGAGCAAAGATCAGGTGAAGAAGGGAAGAAGAGAGTCAGGAAAACCACTGCTAGAGTGCTTGGAAATCCATCCATGAGGAGAGACTCTGCTAGTGAGGAGGAAGAGGAAGAAGAGGTTGCGGCACAAGCACCTACTGGTAAGTCACAGAAGCTGATGGGGGATGCCATCAAGTTAGGGGTAGCTCCTTCTAAGCCCAATACAGCCCCCAAAGCTCCAGCTCAAGCTCCAAAGAGAAGCACTAGGAACATACCTGCAACAAAGAAGAACAAGGCCCCAGTGCCTGAAGCTGCAGAAGATGCTGAAGCCCTAGTGCTCAAGAAGCTCAAACCTAAGATTCCAGACCATAATGACAGTCACCCAGTTGTTGAAAACATGAAGGAGAGAAAGGATGCAGGTCTCAGAAGATGAGACAAGCAGATCCATATGCTGTGAGAAGGAGGACTGTAGTGGACTACATGTTCCACACCAAAGAGAAACAAGATTTTTATGAGACAGATTTGTAAGTGACGTGAGATGGGTTGATTGGAAATACATTGATGCAAATTCAGATCATTTCCCAGGAGTGCATGACAGCTTTAAGGCCAATGGTGTTGATGACTTTGTTGGTCAAGAGTTGACAAAGTGGAATGATGAGCTCATTATGCAATTCTACTCAACAGCTTATTTTTATCCTGATGGAAGGATTGTGCGGATGACTGAAGGTCAGAGGCACCAATTTACAATTGATGAATGGGCCAAGATCATAAATACACCTGAAGAAGAAGAGAATAACATTGATTTCTATGCTGAGAAGAAGAAGGATCATAACTCCATGGCCAATATGTATAAGGAAATTCCAGATGAGGCCTTGGAGACACATAAGTTTGGGTCAGTCTACTACTTGTTGCCTGGTTTGGCCACCATAAACACCATATTAAGGCACACTCTGTTGACCAAATCTGGAGGTCACAGGATGATCAAAGGCCATTCCATCAACTTGTTACAGCTATTTGATGTTGTGCCACAAAAGTTCAAGGTTATGAGCTTGATGTTGAGACAATCAAGAAGACATCAGGTGACCAGAAAAGATCATGTGGGTATGCACCACACATTCAAATGCTGATCAATTCCAATATGAAAAAGGGAGTGTATTTGTTGGACAAATAACATCTTCCTTTATTGCATGACTTTGAGGACAACACAGTTGTCATGGATGCTGAAGATCACACTTCAATTGAAGCTCATGAGAATAAGGAGAAAGCCAAAGCAGAGAAAGCAGCAAAGATGCCCACTGCTGCAGAAGCTTTAGAAGTATTTCTCAAGTCAAAGCAAGACCAGCTTGGATATGTGATTCAAGCAACATTGAGGATTGAGAAAGGACTGGCCACCCTGACTCGGAACTAAGAAAGCTTGGACAGAATCATTGAGACAAAATTCTATGATCTGGACTTGAAAGTGACTGAGATACAGACAGCAGTTGAAGAGCTCCAGGAACAAGTAGAGGAGAGGAAGGGCAAAGCAACTACACAGGTGTTCCACAGAGTACCTAGAGGACAGAGGTCTGCAGCAATGCCAGTGCCAGACACAAGAGCAACAGCTTCAGCACCTGCAGCCATAGCTCCCACAGCTCGAGTTGCCCCTGCAGTGGCAACCCCTCCAGCTCCAACATCTTCAAGTGATGCTTTTGTCCTTGGAGTCATCTCAACACCTCCTTCCATAGACCAAGCCTAGAGAGACGCATAGCACTATGCATTTTTGAGCTTTTTAGTAACTTATTGCCAAAGGGGGAGAAAGTGTATAGATTATAGGCTTCGGAGAGAGAGATTTGCTTCTTTTTGCTACTTATTTGTTTTTCTTGCTTGGTTGAGCTACTTTATGCTTTTGTGTGAGATACCTTGTTTGACCATGTGCTTGATCATATCATACTTTATGTTTATGCTTGAATGATGACATTATCTATCTCTTGTATGATCATTCACTTTTCCTTGGTGATGAGTGCTTGTTCTTATTTCTTATCATTTTGAGCGCTCCACCAAGTTGTATGTGGCATGAAAGAGTAACCCATGATCCTAACAGATTGTGCATTTGCAATCCAAAGCAAATTTTAAACAATGCAAAATTTAGGGGGAGCTCTTACTTATCACATACTTCTCAAAGTGACAATATACTTCTTTCTTATTATCATGTGTCAAAGCTTTGATCTATATGTTGTCATCAATTACCAAAAAGGGGTATATTGAAAGTGCAACTAATCCCTGGGTGGTTTTGGTAATTCTTAACAACATATAGTTCATTGAACTAATGCTCTTTCAAGATGATCATTTCAGCAAGTTCAATGATTGGCATGGCATGGACTAGAGATGTGGACCCCTCAAAATGCAAAGGACATATATTGGCAACAAGCTCAAGACTCTTCATTTTAGTGATCCAAGATCACATTGAGTCCATAGGAAAGCCAATACTATTAAAAAGGGATGAGGTGTTGCTTAATGGATTACTTGCTCAAAATGCTTAGTGATATGCTCCAAAACCCTCAACCACTTTCTCACATCCACATGTGTCCTAAACCTAAAAGTCAAATTCGGCACCACCGATTTGATCTATCTGATGCCACCGAGTTTCATTTGACATAGTCACTGCCACAAACCCTAGTTACTTCGGTCTCACCTAAAAGATGGGATTGCAAACTCCCTGTTTCCTTTTTGTAACATTTCGGCCACACCGAAATGAGCAAATCGTTCCCAGCAAGTCTGCACTGCAAACTCCATGTTTCCTTTTCATAACACTTCGGTCCCACCAAAGTGAGCGAATCGGTCCCATTGAGTTTGCCTGACCAACCCTCTGCGTGCCTATTGCTGAAATCGATCCCACCGAATTTATGCGATCGGTCACACCGAGATTACGTTATGCCCTAACCCTAGCATATCAGTCTCACCGAGATGACTATATCGGTCCCACCGATAACTCTAACGTTCACATTTTTACCTAGATTGGTCTGACCGAGTTTGCTGATTCGGTCCCACCGAGTTTGGGAATCTATGTGTAATGGTTAGATTTTGTGTGGAGGCTATATATACCCCTCCACCCCCTTCTCCATTTGTGAGAGAGTCACCAGAACATGCCTACACTTCCACCATTCATATTCTGAGATAGATCCACCTACTCATGTGTTGAGATCAAGAGATTCCATTCCTACCATTTGAACATTGATTTATAGCCTTCCCCAAGTTGCTTTCCACTCAAATCATCTTTCCACCATAGCCAAATCTGTGAGAGAGAGTTGAGTGTTGGGGAGACTATCATTTGAAGCACAAGAGCAAGGAGTTCATCATCAACACACCATTTATTACCTTTTGGAGAGTGGTTGATACGTCTCCAACGTATATATAATTTTTTATTGTTCCATGCTATTATATTACCCCTTTTCGATGTTTATGGGCTTTATTTTACACATTTATATAATTTTTGGGACTAACCTACTAACCGGAGGCCCAACCCGTATTGCTGGTTTTTTTGTGCCTATTTCAGTATTTTGAAGAAAAGGAATATCAAACGGAGTCCAAACGGAATGAAACCTTCGGGAACATGATTTTTTGAATGAACGTGATCCAGAGGACTTGGAGTGCAAGTCAAGAAGCAGCCGAAGCTTTCACGAGATAGGAGGGCCCCCCTATAGGGCGTGCCCCCTGTCTCGTGGGCCCCTCGGGCGTCCACCGATGTACTTCTTCCTCCTATATAAGCCTACGTACCCCGAAAACATCCAGGGAGCCAACGAAACACAATTTCCACCACCATAACCTTCTGTATCCGTGAGATCTCATCTTGGAGCCTTTGTGACACTCCAAAATTTTTACTTTGGTTTTCAGCAAAAAAAAAACTTTGTGGTTTTTGAAAAGAGGCCATTTAAAATTTTCCAGAAAACCTTCCTCTTAAGAAACTCTCTTTCCTTTGGCAAGGTTTTTGTTCTTGCTTCAAACTTTGGTGTTTGACCTTTTGAAACTTCTTCTCTGTTGGCTCTCTCTCAAAAAAAAAATTTGGGAGTTTAATCTTTTTCTTTTAAAAAAAAGAAACTCCATGAAATTTGGGATTTTCATATCTTGGAACCACCATGACTTGGCATTCTTGCCCATGTGGTAAAACCCCTCCAAAACCTCCCGTACAACTTGTGATCAACCTAAATTCTCTGTCCCAACTAATCCAAACTGGTTTTGGATTTTATTCTAATTATTTTTCCCCTCAATTCAATTCTGAAAATTATTTGGAGCCTAAGAGATTTTCAAAGCAAGTGCCCTATTGCAATTGAGTTTTGACCTCAAACCAATTCTCCTGGATTGTCCTTTGAACCCACAACCCAGAACCATCTTGATCCACTCCTCCTCTTTTCAAAATTTTCAAAATTTAGTCTCTGCAAGTTTGGACCAGATTTGCCAAATTTGGTGAAATTCATATCTACACTCCTCCAAAAATTCCACCAAAATTCAGGCAGCCTATTTGAGCAAAGAGAAGCCACTCCACCAAAAATCAGCTCAAGGAAAAATCCCTACATGCTTGGATCATTCGGTCGAACACCTGGTGGGTATTGTTACTGTTCAAAGTTCAGAAAATTCAGTTTTCAGTTTGGACAGTTTCAGTCACGCGGCCACAGTGCACTTGGCACGTTGCTCGCGGCCTCGCTTGCTTGTCTGAAGCTTCACACGCGCACTTGGCGCGACCCTGGCGTCGGTGGCGCCCTGGCCCGCCTGCGCCGGCGTGTATTGCGGCGGCCGGCTCCCCGTTACGGCCGACAGGGAGGAGAACGGCGGCGCAACGCCGTTCGGCGCCGCCCAAATCCTCTGGTGGCTCCGCGTGGCCTTCTCCGTGCCAGCGCACGCATGCGGCACCGTCGCCGTGGCGCAGCACGCACGGAGCGCGCTCTCTGCCACCGACGGGCCCGCACCACCCCGTTCCGTCGAGCTCGCCCTTAACACCCAAACCCCGGCCAGCTTAGCACAAAAACGGACCCTTTGAACCTCCGTGATGACGCTCGACCCCCTAACCACCCCGACCGAGCACTGCGCCACCGTAATCGCTCGCCGGAAACCTCCGTTCACGGCAACCGCCTCGGGCCGCCTATAAAAAGGGCCCCGAGCTCACCCTCGTGCACGCAGCATCACCACTCCTCACCAAAGCCCCGCCAGGCCACTAGGGGGACCTCGAGGAGGTCTCCTTCCCCAGCTCCGGCCGCCCCGATCCGCCTCGGCCTCCAGCTCGATTCACTTCGGTGAGGCCACCTCCGGCGCCCAAACCTCGTCCGTAGCCCTCTCTTGCACCCAGTAGTCTAACCCCCACCTCAATTTAATCTTTGCAGCCCTCTCCGACGAGCTCCATCCACGCCCGAACCACCGTCCGCCGGAGTTGAGACCGCCGTCGACGTGCTGCTCACCGGCGACCAACACCACCACCCACCGTTGCGGAAGGACACGGTGAGCACATTGGTAACCTCTGATCCCCATGCCTCACCGTGGATCGCCGCCGGCGACCACAGCAGCTCTCGGGCGCCGACGAGCCTCGTCCCTCCCATTTGAAAATTTAAACATGACAAGTGGGACCCGCTGTCAGCCTCTCTGTCCTTTCTAAACGAAGCGTTATCTGAAAACGCCTTCTGCCAAATACGTTTTCTCTTCGGGCTGGCGTAATCGCTACCGAAGCGTTTTCTGCTTTTATAAACTAGCCCCTGGAAATCTTCTGTTTCATTACAGATAAGTCCCTGGACAAAAACCCTTATAACTTTTAGTCAGAAAAGTATTTTTGATTGATTCTTTTTCTGTTCTCTTTAAAATTTTGTCTAGTTTTTTATCAGATTTATTTGAAAAATATTTGGTTTACCTTCTGTGCTCTCCTTGGTATTTACATTAGCGCATATATTTTCTTTAAACCTTCTGTGCCTGGACAAAAACCCTTATAACTTTTAGACGGAGCCGCGAACTTCACCGAGCTAGGCTCCGACTACTCTGAACCAGGCAAGCATGTTTGAACTTTTGATATGATGAGTGTCTTGGCATGTTTTGCATTTAGTTAGTTTCATGGCATGCCGGTGAGTATACCGATGAACGTTATCTTATGTGATAAGGAGGTAAGTGAGTTCGATGATCCATACGTGGATGAATGTGAATATGAATGGCCATGTGTTGGCATGAGGATGGGTACGACGGCAGTGTCGTAGCATGCCAGTCTTACGCCAGACTATGTGACTTCAGTGTCAAACCATATCGGTCCAGTACCTATCATTTCCTTCCTTGTACTACCACATGTTTTCCGCAAGGAATATGGTTTAGTAAGTTTCAAACCGCTTTCATGGTACACACCAAAGAGGAGAGGCCGTGATGATGGTTCCATGGCCCTGGATTAAAGCCAGTCATCCGGTCAGGGGGCATGGGTGTTTCCGGTTGGGACCGAGAGGGGGGCACCCCTTAGAGCGCGCGTATATAAATTTGATCCCATGCTATTCGAGATTGTGATCTCCCCGTCTCAAAAGTTTTTCTTGGACGATGACTAGGGTGATTCCTAGCATCGAGAGGTAGGATGGGTGTGTACCGGTTAGCTGTGTTTTCTTCTGAAATACCATAAACGGAACTAGTCCTTCGTGACTACGGAAATCCATTGACTGTGGGAAAAATTTTGTACAAACTATGCAGAGTCATATATTCCTCCAAATCATCTCTTCCATGTCAAGTTTCGTTCCTTCTTATCCTAATCAATTGTCAGCTTTGATGACAGAGACTCCGGTGAATCGCATGAGTGCTAAGTCCGGTTAAATGATCACTCCTGTGGATGGACTGACCCGTTTGTTTTCATGAATTGAATGTTTATTATGAGTATTACGTACTTGTGAATAAAAGCCCTTTATGTGATGTCGCTCAGACGTCCGACTGTGGCATTTCTTTTAAAGCCCTTTCTGCGATGTCGCTCAGACGTCCGACTGTGGCATTTCTTTTAAAGCCCTTTTTGTGATGTCGCTCAGACGTCCGACTGTGGCATTTCTTTTAAAGCCCTTTCTGCGATGTCGCTCAGACGTCCGACTGTGGCATTTCTTTTAAAGCCCTTTCTGCGATGTCGCTCAGACGTCCGACTGTGGCATTTCTTTTAAAGCCCTTTCTGCGATGTCGCTCAGACGTGCGACTGTGGCATTTCTTTTAAAGCCCTTTCTGCGATGTCGCTCAGACGTCCGACCGTGGCATTTCTTTTAAAAAGCCCTTTATGTGGTGTCGCTAAGATGCCCGACTGTGGCATCATTTCCTTATTTTTTTTTGTTCACCCTTCGAGGCGTCGCTTCAGACACCCGATCGATCCTTATTTATGTTCTGTGGAATTTCAGGCGGACTACCGCCGTTTTCCCTTTTTATTCACCCGTTATGCCAATTTTATTTATTGTGCATTAATGAATTAATCATGTTGCATCCATGCATGCATTTGTTATATCTTACGTCCGAACTGTCTTGCGAGTACTTTCAAAGTACTCACTGGCTTGTTGATTTGGCCAGATGCTGACGAAGGCGATCTCATGGATGAAGAGTTCGATAGCGAGTCCGACACTTAGAGGAGTCCCAGTCAGTCTCGTGCGACCCTGGATTTGGCCACTGTTTTATATCCGCTTCCGCTACCAAATAAATTCATCGAGCTCTCCTCGACGCTCGATGAGATGACAGACGTAGAGTCTTGTATTTCTCTCCCCGCTGTGTTTTTCCACCACCAGCCTATCCTTGAGTCAGTAGTATGTCTCCACACCACTGTGTTCTGTCCGCCATTATGTATGATTATTGGCGTGCTTGTAATAATTTGGTTGAGCAACCGTAGTTCGACCCTGTAATATATTTTATGCTACTGGCTTATTGTATCAAGAATTTGTCTGCCAGTGTGGAGGATTTCTCTCATAGTGGACTCAAAAGACTGGTTTATCAATAAATATTTTTATTGGAAAACCGGTCGTGACAAGCTTGGTACCAGAGCCAGGCTGACTGTAGGAAGCCACTAGGTGCGATCGCTAATTGTTTATTAGCCTGATAGAGCTAATTTATATTTTTGGCAATGGTAGTCATTTTCTGTCAGTCAGCATAAATTTATGATCTGACCATGCAGAATTTTTGCCTACTTTTGTAGATGGCCGACAATAGCTGCGAGTCTCAGACCTTCGCCAACATGCCCGATGGGTTCGTCAAGCTTCTTTCTTTCATCGTTCAGGTCGCGATGGGGCCATCCGTGCGCCCAGTCTTCACACTCTGCCAGCACCGAGTCAACGACAGTCTGACCATGCACCAGGCCGCGGTGCAGTTCAAGGGAGGGCGTGGTGAGTTACGCCGCTTCCGGTTCGTGGGAAGAGCCATGCCTACGGAGAGGCATGCTATGCAGATGGCAGCCGCGAGGCGATAGCTCGTCTCAGGGATGTCCTCCCCGTGATGAGGACTCGTCGTTACCGTTATCTTCCGTGCCATGTGCCTTACACCTGTCACTACGCATACTCCTGCCCCAGAGGAGAACGAGACGAGGCTTTTGAGATGCTCATTGAGTATCTCCGGGCCCTGGAAGCAGCCTACGACAACCTGGTGGACGACTTCGTAGCTACCCGCATGGACTCCGTTCATGGCTGTGCTGCCAACAGGAGGGAACTCCTACCAATCGCACCGCCACTGACTTTTGTCTCGTCATCAGCATCTTTTACGCCTGCTCGTCGTCTGCCTTCTACCGAAGAATTTAACCAAGTCATTGCACCCACTCCAGCGCATACTACACCAACCTTCGCGCCCACTCCTGTACGTGTTGCTCCACCCCTGGCAACCGCTCCGCCCGCTCTGCGCAACACTACACATATGGAGCCCATTAGCGAGGAGGAGGTCGAGTCCCCAACCTCGCTACGCCTCGCCCTCGGCAGGGCAAGGGAGGTCGTCAACATTTCTGCCTGAGTACGCTTAGCTGCCATGTAATGTGCCGCTTTGTAAGATATGTACATAGGTTGTGAGAAGTAGCCTGTTTGCGCATCATGTAGGATCTGGAGAAGTGCACTAGCCTAAATAACATGTCAGGATTATGTACGCATATCCTGAGTGATGTATTGTATAATTACCGCCCGCGTGTAAGATATGTAATGAGCAGTCCTTCTCCGTGCGCAAGTCGATTTGTTTTTCTTAAGTAAGCTGAGTTATTTAATTCTATCTGCCAGCTTTATGCATTTTATGGATTTGTTTTTGCGACTTTTTCCTCTTTTCTTATGGGTTTTACAAAATATATCCCCAGAGTGAAAAATGTCTCGTCCTTGGACTCGCTCCATGCCAATTCCATCAGAGGAAGATTATAATGCACAACCCAGCAACGAGTTCACTCAGGGACAGTCTAGCCAACCGGGAAATGAATCGGCACTTTCACAAATGTGCCGCCTTTATGAACAGAGTCAGCAACAACATCGTGAAATAATGAACCAAGTCATCAACATGGGAAATCACCATGGACAGTATCAACAGCACTCCAAGTTATCGGAGCTACAGAGGACACGTCCTCAAACATTTTTTCACACTGACAAGCCTCTTGAAGCCGAGGACTGGCTTCGAGATATGGAGAGGAAATTAATTATTGCAAAATGTTCAGACCCCGAGAAGGTATTATATGCTCCGCACTATCTCACAGGAGCAGCCGCATCGTGGTGGGAGAATTTTCTGCACATGCATCCCAACGAAAATGACATAACCTGGGATGATTTCAAGGAAGGTTTCCGTGGTGCACATATTCCTAAGAGTATTATGAAAATCAAGAAGAGAGAATTTGATGACCTCAAACAAAGGAACATGACAGTGTCAGATTACAACAGTCAATTTACTCTATTGTCCTGCTACGCCAATGAAGAGCGTATGACTGAAATCAAGAAGATGGAGAAATTCCTTGACGGTCTGGCACCCGCACTTAAATGCCAACTGGTCGTGCACACTTTTCCTGATTTTAAAACGCTGGTGGACAAGGCCATTACTTTGAAAAATGAGAGACGCAGTCTGGAAGATATCCGCAAGCGAAAAAGGGACCAGACTAACCACACTCGCAATCACCGAAGCAAGATAGATTTTAAAAAGGGTGGGACACCCAAATTCTCATCCAATGTCTCACGCCCAATCAAGAATTTTCATGCAAGGGACAAGGAATTCACCTATCGCCCCGGCGTTACTTGTTACGCTTGTGGAGAAGAAGGGCACTATGCCAAACAGTGCCCCAAGCCAAGGAACTCAACCCCAAAGCCGAACAACGGCGGAAATAATTCAGCACCCAAACGAAACAATTTCAATCCCAACAATAACCACATGAAGGGTCATCTGAACCACGTAACCAAAGAGGAGGCACAAAATGCTTCGGATATCGTACTCGGTACGTTTCCTGTCAACACAATACCTGCAATGGTTTTGTTTGATTCTGGAGCTTCTCACTCTTTCATCTCGAAAAGTTTTGCTTTGCAAAATAATTTTTCGATGCTTCCTTTGGAGAAATCCATAATAATCAAGTCCCCCGGGATTCAGCAAGTTTCTCAGAATTACTGTCAGAATGTGGTCATTGAGTTTGAAGGATTGGAGTTTTACGCAAATCTTATTGTATTGGAAAATAAAGGACTGGATGTCATCCTAGGGATGGATTGGCTAACCACCAATAAAGGTTTTATCGATTGTTTCAACAGGACCGTGATTCTCACACACCACCAAGGGAAGACAATAAGAGTATCAGCCAAGGAAGGAAAAAGACCCCGGCAACCGAGATTAAATAAGGTGGACATTTCTGAGCTAAACAAGGTTCCAGTAGTGTGTGAATTTCCAGATGTATTCCCTGAAGAGCTGCCAGGCATGCCACCAGATCGAGAAATAGAATTCCGCATTGAGCTAGCACCAGGAACCACCCCCATATACAAGAAACCATACAGAATGGCACCATCCGAGTTGATCGAATTGAAGAAGCAAATAAAGGAATTACTGGATAAAGGATACATTCGGGCCAGCTCCTCACCTTGGGGATCACCAATTTTATTTGCCAAGAAGAAGGATGGAACGCTGAGATTGTGTATCGACTATCGAGCACTTAACATGGTCACAGTCAAAAACAAATACCCGATGCCAAGGATAAACGATTTGTTTGATCAACTTGCTCAGGCCAAGGTATTCTCAAAAATTGACTTAAGGTCAGGATACCATCAATTGAAGGTACGAACAGAAGATATCCCCAAAACAGCATTCACCTCCAGATATGGACTGTACGAGTTCACAGTGATGCCATTTGGATTAACTAACGCCCTGGCATATTTTGTTCACCTCATGAACAAAGTATTTATGAAGTTTATGGACAAATTCGTTGTAGTATTCATCGATGATATTCTGGTATACTCCAAAACACCAGAAGAGCACGCAGAACATCTCAGGATTGTACTAGGAGAGCTAAGGAAACACCAATTGTATGCCAAGTTCAGCAAGTGCGAATTTTGGCTAAGACAAGTAGGTTTTCTAGGCCACGTGCTGACTCAAGACGGTATAGCAGTGGACCCAGAGAAAGTCAAGGCCGTACTTGACTGGAAGTCACCAGCCAGCGTAACAGACATACGAAGTTTCTTGGGAATGGCAGGGTATTACCGCAGATTTATTGAAGGATTTTCCACCTTATCCAAGCCTATGACACAGTTACTCAAGAAAGATAAGAAGTTTGAATGGACAGAAGCCTGCGAGAAAAGTTTCCAAGAGCTAAAGCGGAAATTAACAACAGCACCAGTATTAATTGTACCCGATATACACAAGAATTTTGAAGTATTTTGTGACGCATCCAGAAAGGGTCTCGGATGCGTGTTGATGCAAGAAGGCAAGGTTGTCGCCTACGCTTCAAGGCAACTTCGCAAACACGAGGAAAATTATCCCACTCATGATTTAGAAATGGCAGCAGTTATTCATGCACTCAAGGAATGGAGGCATTTTCTACTTGGGAATCGATGTGAGATATATACGGATCACAAGAGCCTCAAATACATTTTTACGCAGCCAGAACTAAATTTACGGCAACGCCGCTGGTTGGAATTGGTAAAGGATTATGATGTTGGTATCCATTACCATCCAGGGAAAGCAAACGTAGTGGCCGATGCCCTGAGTCGGAACCCCAGCTCCGACGGGAACTATCTGCACAGCTTGAGGCCCGAATTCCATCAAGAATTTGTCAAGCTCAACTTGATAATGGTAGCAGAAGGCACCATATCAAACTTGGAAATACAACCACACCTTGTGGAGAAAATTAAAGAGGCTCAGTCCGGTCACCCCAGCATTGAAGGAATTAAAAGGAAGTTGAGTATGGGAAAGGCCTCGGAATTTGTCATAGACAATGAAGGAATATTATGGTACGGAGAAAGGCTATGCGTGCCAAACATAGAAGACCTTAAACAGCAAGTTTTAACTGAAGCACACACCACTCCATATTCGATCCACCCTGGAGGAACCAAAATGTATAAGGATATTCAGGAAAGATTTTGGTGGCACGGTATGAAGAGGGACATAGCCGCTTTCATTGCATGTTGCGACTCATGTCAACGCATAAAAGCTGAACATCAGAGACCAGCCGGACTACTGCAACCTAACAAAATACCTGAGTGGAAATGGGATGAAATAGGGATGGATTTTATTGTCGGATTACCTCGGTCACGACACGGGAATGATGCCATATGGGTCATCACTGACAGGTTGACCAAAGTAGCACACTTTATTCCAGTGAAGACAACCTACACCACTCAGAGGCTTGCCAGGATTTATCTTTCCCGCATAGTCTGTCTGCACAGTGTCCCGAAGACTATAATTTCCGACAGAGGCACTCAGTTCGTCTCAAGATTTTGGGAGCAATTACAACAGGCTCTGGGAACCCAACTAGCCTTCAGTACCGCGTACCATCCACAGACTGATGGACAAACAGAACGCGTAAACCAGGTTTTAGAAGACATGCTGAGAGCATGTGTCCTCACCTATGGAACCAGTTGGGAGGACAGCCTGCCATATGCCGAGTTCGCATACAACAACAGTTACCAGGCCAGCCTGCAAATGGCTCCTTTCGAAGCCCTATACGGAAGGAGATGTCGTACCCCATTAAATTGGTCAGAGACCGGAGACAGCCGCATCTTCGGACCAGATATGCTCAGAGAAGCCGAGGAAAAAGTCAAGCTAATCAGGGACCGACTTAAGACCGCTCAAAGTCGACAGAAAAGTTATTATGATCAGAAACATCGTAGGGTCAGCTTCGAACCCGGTGAATTCGTATACTTGAGAGTATCCCCGATGAGAGGATTGCAACGGTTTAAGATTAAAGGAAAATTAGCACCAAGATTCATTGGACCATTTTGCATAGTGGCACGAAGAGGCACTGTAGCCTACCAGCTAGACTTACCCGAAGACTTGTCCGACATTCACGACGTGTTCCACGTCTCTCAATTAAGGAAGTGCATAAGCAACCCAGAGAAACAAGTATCTCATGAGAACATTGACATACAGCCAGACCTCACTTATCGAGAACGTCCCATAAGAATATTAGAGGAGTCTGAAAGGAGGACCCGACAGAAAACCATCAAGTTTTTCAAAGTCCAGTGGAGCAATCACACCGACAGTGAAGCAACTTGGGAAAGCGAGGATTTTCTTCGGACAGAGCATCCACACTTATTTAAGGATCAGCTGAAATCTCGGGGACGAGATTTTTCCTAAGGGGGTAGGTGTTGTGACACTCCAAAATTTTTACTTTGGTTTTCAGCAAAAAAAACTTTGTGGTTTTTGAAAAGAGGCCATTTAAAATTTTCCAGAAAACCTTCCTCTTAAGAAACTCTCTTTCCTTTGGCAAGGTTTTTGTTCTTGCTTCAAACTTTGGTGTTTGACCTTTTGAAACTTCTTCTCTGTTGGCTCTCTCTCAAAAAAAAAATTTGGGAGTTTAATCTTTTTCTTTAAAAAAAAAGAAACTCCATGAAATTTGGGATTTTCATATCTTGGAACCACCATGACTTGGCATTCTTGCCCATGTGGTAAAACCCCTCCAAAACCTCCCCTACAACTTGTGATCAACCTAAATTCTCTGTCCCAACTAATCCAAACTGGTTTTGGATTTTATTCTAATTATTTTTCCCCTCAATTCAATTCTGAAAATTATTTGGAGCCTGAGAGATTTTCAAAGCAAGTGCCCTATTGCAATTGAGTTTTGACCTCAAACCAATTCTCCTGGATTGTCCTTTGAACCCACAACCCAGAACCATCTTGATCCACTTCTCCTCTTTTCAAAATTTTCAAAATTTAGTCTCTGCAAGTTTGGACCAGATTTGCCAAATTTGGTGAAATTCATATCTACACTCCTCCAAAAATTCCACCAAAATTCAGGCAGCCTATTTGAGCAAAGAGAAGCCACTCCACCAAAAATCAGCTCAAGGAAAAATCCCTACATGCTTGGATCATTCGGTCGAACACCTGGTGGGCATTGTTACTGTTCAAAGTTCAGAAAATTCAGTTTTCAGTTTCGACAGTTTCAGTCACGCGGCCACAGTGCACTTGGCACGTTGCTCGCGGCCTCGCTTGCTTGTCTGAAGCTTCACACGCGCACTTGGCGCGACCCTGGCGTCGGTGGCGCCCTGGCCCGCCTGCGCCGGCGTGTATTGCGGCGGCCGGCTCCCCGTTACGGCCGACAGGGAGGAGAACGGCGGCGCAACGCCGTTCGGCGCCGCCCAAATCCTCTGGTGGCTCCGCGTGGCCTTCTCCGTGCCAGCGCACGCATGCGGCACCGTCGCCGTGGCGCAGCACGCACGGAGCGCGCTCTCTGCCACCGACGGGCCCGCACCACCCCGTTCCGTCGAGCTCGCCCTTAACACCCAAACCCCGGCCAGCTTAGCACAAAAACGGACCCTTTGAACCTCCGTGATGACGCTCGACCCCCTAACCACCCCGACCGAGCACTGCGCCACCGTAATCGCTCGCCGGAAACCTCCGTTCACGGCAACCGCCTCGGGCCGCCTATAAAAAGGGCCCCGAGCTCACCCTCGTGCACGCAGCATCACCACTCCTCACCAAAGCCCCGCCAGGCCACTAGGGGGACCTCGAGGAGGTCTCCTTCCCCAGCTCCGGCCGCCCCGATCCGCCTCGGCCTCCAGCTCGATTCACTTCGGTGAGGCCACCTCCGGCGCCCAAACCTCGTCCGTAGCCCTCTCTTGCACCCAGTAGTCTAACCCCCACCTCAATTTAATCTTTGCAGCCCTCTCCGACGAGCTCCATCCACGCCCGAACCACCGTCCGCCGGAGTTGAGACCGCCGTCGACGTGCTGCTCACCGGCGACCAACACCACCACCCACCGTTGCGGAAGGACACGGTGAGCACATTGGTAACCTCTGATCCCCATGCCTCACCGTGGATCGCCGCCGGCGACCACAGCAGCTCTCGGGCGCCGACGAGCCTCGTCCCTCCCATTTGAAAATTTAAACATGACAAGTGGGACCCGCTGTCAGCCTCTCTGTCCTTTCTAAACGAAGCGTTATCTGAAAACGCCTTCTGCCAAATACGTTTTCTCTTCGGGCTGGCGTAATCGCTACCGAAGCGTTTTCTGCTTTTATAAACTAGCCCCTGGAAATCTTCTGTTTCATTACAGATAAGTCCCTGGACAAAAACCCTTATAACTTTTAGTCAGAAAAGTATTTTTGATTGATTCTTTTTCTGTTCTCTTTAAAATTTTGTCTAGTTTTTTATCAGATTTATTTGAAAAATATTTGGTTTACCTTCTGTGCTCTCCTTGGTATTTACATTAGCGCATATATTTTCTTTAAACCGTAGATACCGAAGGAGGTGACGGAGCCGCGAACTTCACCGAGCTAGGCTCCGACTACTCTGAACCAGGCAAGCATGTTTGAACTTTTGATATGATGAGTGTCTTGGCATGTTTTGCATTTAGTTAGTTTCATGGCATGCCGGTGAGTATACCGATGAACGTTATCTTATGTGATAAGGAGGTAAGTGAGTTCGATGATCCATACGTGGATGAATGTGAATATGAATGGCCATGTGTTGGCATGAGGATGGGTACGACGGCAGTGTCGTAGCATGCCAGTCTTACGCCAGACTATGTGACTTCAGTGTCAAACCATATCGGTCCAGTACCTATCATTTCCTTCCTTGTACTACCACATGTTTTCCGCAAGGAATATGGTTTAGTAAGTTTCAAACCGCTTTCATGGTACACACCAAAGAGGAGAGGCCGTGATGATGGTTCCATGGCCCTGGATTAAAGCCAGTCATCCGGTCAGGGGGCATGGGTGTTTCCGGTTGGGACCGAGAGGGGGGCACCCCTTAGAGCGCGCGTATATAAATTTGATCCCATGCTATTCGAGATTGTGATCTCCCCGTCTCAAAAGTTTTTCTTGGACGATGACTAGGGTGATTCCTAGCATCGAGAGGTAGGATGGGTGTGTACCGGTTAGCTGTGTTTTCTTCTGAAATACCGTAAACGGAACTAGTCCTTCATGACTACGGAAATCCGTTGACTGTGGGAAAAATTTTGTACAAACTCTGCAGAGTCATATATTCCTCCAAATCATCTCTTCCATGTCAAGTTTCGTTCCTTCTTATCCTAATCAATTGTCAGCTTTGATGACAGAGACTCCGGTGAATCGCATGAGTGCTAAGTCCGGTTAAATGATCACTCCTGTGGATGGACTGACCCGTTTGTTTTCATGAATTGAATGTTTATTATGAGTATTACGTACTTGTGAATAAAAGCCCTTTATGTGATGTCGCTCAGACGTCCGACTGTGGCATTTCTTTTAAAGCCCTTTCTGCGATGTCGCTCAGACGACCGACTGTGGCATTTCTTTTAAAGCCCTTTTTGTGATGTCGCTCAGACGTCCGACTGTGGCATTTCTTTTAAAGCCCTTTCTGTGATGTCGCTCAGACGTCCGACTGTGGCATTTCTTTTAAAGCCCTTTCTGCGATGTCGCTCAGACGTCCGACTGTGGCATTTCTTTTAAAGCCCTTTCTGCGATGTCGCTCAGACGTGCGACTGTGGCATTTCTTTTAAAGCCCTTTCTGCGATGTCGCTCAGACATCCGACCGTGGCATTTCTTTTAAAAAGCCCTTTATGTGGTGTCGCTAAGATGCCCGACTGTGGCATCATTTCCTTATTTTTTTTTGTTCACCCTTCGAGGCGTCGCTTCAGACACCCGATCGATCCTTATTTATGTTCTGTGGAATTTCAGGCGGACTACCGCCGTTTTCCCTTTTTACTCACCCGTTATGCCAATTTTATTTATTGTGCATTAATGAATTAATCATGTTGCATCCATGCATGCATTTGTTATACCTTACGTCCGAACTGTCTTGCGAGTACTTTCAAAGTACTCACTGGCTTGTTGATTTGGCCAGATGCTGACGAAGGCGATCTCATGGATGAAGAGTTCGATAGCGAGTCCGACACTTAGAGGAGTCCCAGTCAGTCTCGTGCGACCCTGGATTTGGCCACTGTTTTATATCCGCTTCCGCTACCAAATAAATTCATCGAGCCTCTCCTCGACGCTCGATGAGATGACAGACGTGGAGTCTTGTATTTCTCTCCCCGCTGTGTTTTTCCACCACCAGCCTATCCTTGAGTCAGTAGTATGTCTCCACACCACTGTGTTCTGTCCGCCATTATGTATGATTATTGGCGTGCTTGTAATAATTTGGTTGAGCAACCGTAGTTCGACCCTGTAATATATTTTATGCTACTGGCTTATTGTATCAAGAATTTGTCTGCCAGTGTGGAGGATTTCTCTCATACTGGACTCAAAAGACTGGTTTATCAATAAATATTTTTATTGGAAAACCGGTCGTGACAGCCTTCGCCGACACTCTGCTATATTTTTGGGTAAAGCTTTGCTGGACTATGGAATAAGGAGTGGCAAGAGCCTAAGCTTGGGGATGCCCAAGGCACCCCAAGATATTCAAGGATAGCCAAAAGCCTAAGCTTGGGGATGCCCCGGGAAGGCATCCCCTCTTTCGTCTTCTTTCATTGGTAACTTTACTTGGAGCTATATTTTTATTCGCCACATGATATGTGTTTTGCTTGGAGCGTCGTGTATTATATTAGTCTTTGCTTTTTAGTTTACCACAATCATCCTTGCTGTACACACCTTTTGGGAGAAGCCTATTTGGTTAGAATTTGCTAGAACACTCGATGTGCTTCACTTATATCTTTTGAGCTTGATATTTTTTGCTCTACTGCTTCACTTATATCTTTTAGAGCACGGTGGTGACTTATTTTTGAAGAAATTGCTAGTCTCTCATGCTTCACTTATATCTTTTTGAGAGTCTTTTAGAATAGCATGGTATTTGCTATTGTTATAAAATTGGTCCTAGAATGGTAGGCATCCAAGTTGGGTATAATAAAAACTATCATAGGAAGTGAATTGGATGCTATGATCAACTTGATACTTGATAATTGTTTTGAGATATGGAGGTAGTGATATTAAAGTCATGCTAGTTGGGTGATTATGAATTTAAAGAATGCTTGTGTTGAAGTTAGCAAGTCCCGTAGCATGCACGTATGGTTAAAGTTGTGTAACAAATTTGAAATATGAAGTGTACCTGGCTTGTGCATCCTTATCAGTGGCGGTCGGGGACGAGAGATGGTCTTTTCCTACCAATCTATCCCCCAAGGAGCATGCGCATAGTACTTGATTTTTGATGACTTCTAAATTTTTGCAATAAGTATATGAGTTCTTTTGACTAATGTTGAGTCCATGGATTATATGCACTTTTATCTTTCCACCATCGCTAGCCTCTTCGGTACCGTGCATTGCCCTTTCTCACCTTGAGAGTTGGTGCAAACTTCGCCGGTGCATCCAACCCCCGTGATACGATACGCTATATCACACATAAACCTCCTTATATCTTCCTCAAAACAGCTACCATACCTATCTATTATGGCATTTCCGTAGCCATTCAGAGATATATTGCCATGCAACTTTCCACCGTTCCGTTTATCATCATCATGACATACTTTACTTTTGTCATATTGCCATTGCATGATCATGTAGTTGACATTGTATTTGTGGCAAAGCCACCATGCATTATTTTTCATACATGTCACTCTTGATTCATTGCACCATCCCGGTACACCGCCGGAGGCATTCATATAGAGTCATATCTTGTTCTAGTTTCGAGTTGTAATTCATATGTTGTAATCTATAGAAGTGTGATGATCATAATTATTAGAGCATTGCCCAAAGAAAAAAAAGAGAAAAAAAAGAAGAAAGGCCAAAAGAAAAAAAGAAAGGCCCAAGAAAAAGAAAATAAAAAATAAAAAAAGGAAAATAAATAAAAAGGGCAATGTTACTATCTCTTTTTCCACACTTGTGCTTCAAAGTTAAGCACCTTGTTCTTCATGTAGTGAGTCTCATATATTGTGCTTCAAAGTAGCATAAGTTGTCTTTTCATACTAGTGGGAATTTTTCATTATAGAACTTGGCTTGTATATTCCTACAATGGGCTTCCTCAAATGCCCTAGGTCTTCGTGAGCAAGAAAGTTGGATGCACAACCACTAGTTTTCTTTTGTTGAGCATTCATTTATAGCTCTAGTGCATCCGTTGCATGGCAATCCCTACTCCTTATGTTGACATTGATTGATGGGCATCTCCATAGCCAGTTGATTATCCTCGTCAATGTGAGACTTTCTCTTTTTTTGTCTTCTCCACACAATCCCCATCATCATATTCTATTCCACCCATAGTGCTATATCCATGGCTCACGCTCATGTATTGCGTGAAGGTTGAAAAAGTTTGAGATTATTTAAGTATGAAACAATTGCTTGGCTTGTCACCGGGGGTATAGAAGTTGGGAACATCTTTGTGTGACGAAAATGAAGCATAGCCTAACTATATGATTTTGTAGGGATGAACTTTCTTTTGCCATGTTATTTTGAGAAGACATGATTACTTTGATTAGTATGCTTGAAGTGTTACAATTTCTTTTATCAATATGAACTTTTATTTTGAATCATTTGGATCTGAACATTCATGCCACAATGAAGAAAATTACATTATGAATTATGATGGGTAGCATTCCACATCAAAAATTCTCTTTTTATAATTTACCTACTCGAGGACGAGCAGGAATTAAGCTTGGGGATGCTTGATACGTCTCCAACGTATCTATAATTTTTTATTGTTCCATGCTATTATATTACCCCTTTTGGATCTTTATTTTACACATTTATATCATTTTTGGGACTAACCTACTAACCGGAGGCCCAGCCCATATTGTTGTTTTTTTTTGCCTATTTCAGTATTTCGAAGAAAAGGAATATGAAACGGAGTCCAAACAGAATGAAACCTTCGGGAACGTGATTTTTGGAACGAACGTGATCCAGAGGACTTGGAGTGCAAGTCAAGAAGCAGCCGAAGCTTCCACGAGATAGGAGGGAGCCCCCCCTATAGGGCGCGCCCCCTGTCTCGTGGGACCCTCGGGCGTCCACCGACGTACTTCTTCCTCCTATATAAGCCTACGTCCCCCGAAAACATCCAGGGAGCCAACGAAACACAATTTCCACCACCGTAGCCTTCTGTATCCGCGAGATCTCATCTTGGAGCCTTCGCCGGCACTCTGCCGGAGGGGGAATCGACCATGGAGGGCCTCTACAACAACATCCTTGCCCCTCTGATGAGTTGTGAGTAGTTTACCACAGACCTACTGGTCCATAGTCTCTCTTTTTGGATCTCAATACTATGTTCTCCCCCTCTCTTGGGGAGATCTATTCGATGTAAACTCTTTTTGCGGTGTGTTTGTCGAGATCCGATGAATTGTGGGTTTATGATCAAGTTTATCTATGAATAATATTTGAATCTTCTGTGAATTCTTTTATGTATGATTGAGTTATCTTTGCAAGTCTCTTCGAATTATCAGTTTGGTTTGGCCTACTAGATTGATCTTTCTTGCCACAGGAGAAGTGCTTAGCTTTGGGTTCAATCTTGCGGTGTCCTTACCCAGTGACAGAAAGAGTTGCAAGGCACGTATTACATTGTTTCCATCGAGGATAACAAGATGGGGTTTATATCATATTGCTTGAGTTTATCTCTCTACATCATGTCATCTTGCTTAATGCGTTACTCTGTTCTTATGAACTTAATACTCTAGATGCAGGCAGGAGTCGGTCGATGTGTGGAGTAATAGTAGTAGATGCAGGCAGGAGTGGGTCTACTTGTTGCGGACGTGATGCCTATATACATGATCATGCCTAGATAATCTCATAATTATTTGCTTTTCTATCTATTTCGACAGTAATTTGTTTACCCACCGTAATACTAATGCTATCTTGAGAGAATCCACTAGTGAAACCTATGGCCCCCGGGTCTATCTCTTATCATATTTGCTTCCAATCTACTTTTATTTGCATCTTTACTTTTTGCATCTATATTATAAAATACCAAAAATATATTTATCTTATCTTACTATCTTTATTGGATCTCACTTTCGCAAGTGGCCGTGAAGGGATTGACAACCGCTTTATTGTGTTGGTTGCGAGTTCTTTGTTTGTTTGTGTAGGTGCGTGGGACTTTTGACGAGCCTCCTACTGGATTGATACCTTGGTTCTCAAAAACTAAGGGAAATACTTACGCTACTATTGCTGCATCACCCTTTCCTCTTCAAGGAAAACCAACGCAAGCTCAAGACGTAGCAGTGGTGTCTCCTAGATTGGTTAGGTGTAACTTGGGAGCCTCTGTCAAGATTGTGGAGTTGAACCAAGGAGTTTGTAAGGGCAAGGAGATCGCCTATTTCGTGAAGATCTACCCTAGTGAGGCAAGTCCTTCGTGGGCGAGGCCATGGTGGGATAGACAAGGTTGCTTCTTCATGGACCCTTCATGGGTGGAGCCCTTCGTGGACTCGCGCAACCGTTACCCTTCGTGGTTTGAAGTCTCCATCAACGTGGATGTACGATAGCACCATCTATCGGAACCACGCCAAAAATCTCCGTGTCAACATTGCGTTTGCTCCCTCCAAACTCCTCCCATTTACTTTATTGCAAGTTGCATGCTTTACTTTCCGCTGCCCATATACACTTTGCATGCTTGCTTGAATTGTATTGAGATTGCTTGACTTGTGCTAAGTTACTAAAATCTGCCAAGAACTAAAATTGGGAAAAGGTTAAGTTTATATTTTGTCAAGTAGTCTAATCACCCCCCCCCTCTATACATACTTTCGATCCTAAAAAATGCTAGGGGATCTATTCGGCCACATATAATTTCAAGAAGTCCGAACACTTTTATAGTACACTTCGATGTCCCGAACTATCACTTTATATGCATCAGCTCTGAATCATGTCTTTGGTCAATAGTTGGGTTGCCCGGCTCCTATGATTACTACCTTACGTTCCGCTCATTCGGCTAGGGTAGTAAAGGGAGAACTACTGCGATTGTGTTTTTGGTTCGTCCAGACAAACACCTCAGTAGAGAAAGCCAAAAACTGACTGTCATTATGTGGCGAGAGCTGGTCAATGATTCAGCGACCTTCTATAAATCTCTTACGATTTTTTTCAAAGGACGGGCCTTTGCTCAGTCCAGCGTCTAAGGCACACCAGTTTGGATAGCCGCATACGCCCCAAGGGCTAGTACTTAGCCCCATTGTCAAACTCCTATGGCTAAGTGCAAGTGATAAAGCCGCATAGTCTGATTGCCTAGTTCGTTGCACACACACCTCCTTTATGGACCAAGATGTTGGGTCAAGTGTGGTCGCGCAATATTCCGAACACCCCGGTAGTATCTACATGGGGGCTGAAGCCGACGACTGGTAAACTCTCGGCAATAAAAACGGCCGCACAGGAGGAAAATAATTTCAGATAAAGGCATACATATATTACAAAGCCTTGGTTCATAAAACAACACCTGGACAGCTCGGATACATTCATACAAACATGATATCCTTTGAGCATTGGCCCTCTACTATCCGGGCACCCTCCAGGACGTCATCAAAATACCGCTCTGGCTTGCGGTGGTCCTTGCCTTCGAGCGGGCCCTCGGTTGCGACGACGATGGCCTTCATCTTCGCACATTGCATCTTGACGCGGGCGAAGGCCATCCGTGCACCCTCGATGCACGCCGAGCGCTTGACAGCTTCAATTCGGGGCAGCGCGTCAGCAAGCCGCTTCACCAGGCCGAAGTAACTGCTAGGAATGGGTTCGGTTGGCCAGAGCCGGACTATGATGTCCTTCATGGACAAACCGGACATCCTATGCAGCTCGGCCAGCTGCATCATCTGGTTGTTCAATAGCGTCGGACGCTCTGGCACCAGGTACTATGAGCAAAAGAGCTTCTCCATGGTGTTTCCCTCCTGGGCCCAAAAGAGTTGTGTGGCATCGGCCGCACTCCTCGGAAGATCCTCAAAGGCGTCTGGAGAACTCCATATTCGAGTGAGCAGGGCGTATTTCTAACTACCAAATTTACTCTACAAGAGAAAGGGCTTACCAACCGCTACCTGTTCGGCCTGCTTGATCTCCTCGCGAGCCGCTCGGGACCCGGTTCGCGCCTCCTTGGCCTCCTGGAGAGCCTTGGCGAGATCGACCCCCCTGGGCCTTATTCTTCTCCTCCAAGGCCTCGCACTTGCCGGAGGCATCCTTGAGTTCGGAAACCTCAGCGGCCTAGGCGGTCGCCGCTAACAGGGAAGCTTATTTACCAATAGACCAGTACGTTACCTCCTGCAACTATTATTTGATCCTCTATTTGGCCGGTTTTTCAAAACAGAACAAAGTCTCAGGGGCTACTATCTATACACAGGCATATTTTTCATATGAAAAGCGGCTAAAAATATTACATTGCATACCTCGAAGCCTGTTAGTAGGCTAGTGAAGGCTTCATTCAGCCCGCTCTTGGCGGACTGAACCTTCTCAACCAACATACCCATCAGGGTGCGGTGCTCCTCCATAATGGAAGCACGTCACAGTGCCTCCATCAAAGTGTTCAGCACCTCTGGATTAGTGGAGGTCGCCGCCGGAGTAGGCACTCCCCCCTCCTTCGAAGGGGGTTTCTCACTCGATTCCGGAGCCACATGGGTCTCTGGAATGGTGTTCGACTGGGGGCCAGACTGGTCAGGGCCCCTGTCGTCAGTCTCCATGGGGGTTGTGCCCCCCATGTTCTCTGCAGCCGAGGCATTACCCTGTAACACCATCTTGGTGGCCTCCCGCACCTCTCCGTATACCTGAGAGGTCCTTTGGGATAACATCTTGGTGTCATCCGTGGTAGGTGGCGAAGAGGCTCATGGAGGCGTCTCGCTCTCCACCATCTCCGGCGCCAGAGGGTTCCCCGAAGATGATGATAGTTGGGGGAGGTCACGGGCCGGACTAAAACACATAAAACAATATGTTATACCATAGCCATAAAAGACCGGATGAATGTAAAGCATCCTTAGATACTTCCGATGCGTCCAGGGGCTTCGCCTTGAGGCACCGCTTGGGGATGGTTTCGGCATCCGAATCCGAGCCATCTGAGAGGGATATCTTCCCCCACTTGGACGCCTCCGCCTGTGGGTCTACGGAGGCCGCCCTTTTCTTCTTCCTCCCCTTAAGGGGGAGTTGCTTTCTGCCTCCTCCTCCTCCTCTTCGTCTTCATCTCCCTCGTGGGAGGAGGGAGCTTCGGTCTCTCCGGACACAGCGTCCGAAGTACCTTTACGGCGGAGGCCACTTTTGCCCTCCTTGGCCTTCTTCGCCCGCGCCTGATACGGCGATGGGACCAGCATCCTTGTTAGCAGAGGAATGGCTGGGTCTTCGGGTAGCAGAGTCGGACACTTGATCTGCTCCTCCTTCTTTGTCCAGCCCTGATTGAAAGATGGAAGGCTCAGTATACCCTTTGATTTGTGAACTGAAGTTATGTTTGGAAACGAAATACTTACCGGGGTTGCCGGATGCGCGCTGTCGAGGCCGACGTCGTCGGTCATCTTCGGCCACGTCTTCTGGGCCTTGAAGAGCAGCTTCCAGATCTCTTCGTGCATTGTGTCGAACAACCGTTGTAGGGTCCTCGGCCCTTCCGGGTTGTACTCCCACATATGTAGAGATCGGAGCTGACAGGGGAGGATCCGATGGAAAAGCATCACCTGAATCACGTCAGTGAGACTGGTGTCTTTCTCTATAATATTTTTGATGTGCTTTTGCAGCATCATCACTTCGCCGGTTGACCCCCAGTCCAGACCCTTGTTGGTCCATGACGCGAGCCGCATTGGGGGTCCGGATATGAACTCATAAGTGGCCGCCCAGTTGGCGTCGTGAGGTTCGGTGATGTAGAACCAATCTTGCTACCATATCTTGACAGTTTCCATGAAGGCCCCTTTGGGCCAGGTGACGTTGGGGAGCTTGCTCACCATGGCACCTCCGCAGTCCGCGTGCTGCCGGTCAACCACCTTCGGCTTCACGTTGAAAACCTTAAGCCATAGGCCGAACTAGGGGGGTGCGTGTTGGGGAACGTAGTAATTTCAAAAAAATTCCTACGCACACGCAAGATCATGGTGATGGTATAGCAACAAGAGGGGAGAGTGTTCGTCCACGTACCCTCGTAGACCGTAAGCGGAAGCGTTAGCACAACGCGGTTGATGTAGTCGTACGTCTTCACGATCCGACCGATCCAAGCACCGAACGTACGGGGCCTCCGAGTTCAGCACACGTTCAACTCGATGACGATCTCCGGCCTCCGATCCAGCGAAGCTCCGGAGATGAGTTCTATCAGCACGACGGCATGGTGACGATGATGATGTTCTACCGGCGTAGGGCTTCGCCTAAACTCCGCGACGATATGACCGAGGTGGAATATGGTGGAGGGGGGGCACCGCACACGGCTAAGGAACGATCCGTAGACCAACTTGTGTGTCTATGGGTGCCCCCTTGCCCCCGTATATAAAGGAGCAAGGGGGGGAGGCCGGCCGGCCCCTTGGGCGCGCCAAGGGAGGAGGAATCCTCCTCCTAGTAGGAGTAGGACTCCTCCTTTCCTACTCCTACTAGGAGGGGGAAGGAAGGGGGAGAGGGGGAAGGAAAGGGGGGCGCCCCCCCCTCCTAGTCCAATTTGGACCAGAGGGGGGAGGGGGCGCGCGGCCCATGCTGGCCGCCCCTCTCTCCTTTCCCCTAAGGCCCATAAGGCCCAAACTCTCCCGGGGGGTTCCGGTAACCCCCCGGGCGCTCCGGTTTTTCTCCGAAATCACCCGGAACATTTCCGGTGTCCGAATATAGTCGTCCAATATATCAATCTTTATGTCTCGACCATTTCGAGACTCCTCGTCATGTCCGTGATCACATCCGGGACTCCGAACAAACTTCGGTACATCAAAACTTATAAACTCATAATAAAATTGTCATCGTAACGTTAAGCGTGTGGACCCTACGGGTTCGAGAACTATGTAGACATGACCTAGAACCATTCTCGGTCAATAACCAATAGCGGGACCTGGATGCCCATATTGGTTCCTACATATTCTACGAAGATCTTTATCGGTCAAACCGCATAACAACATACGTTGTTCCCTTTGTCATCGGTATGTTACTTGCCCGAGATTTGATCGTCGGTATCCAATACCTAGTTCAATCTCGTTAGCGGCAAGTCTCTTTACTCGTTCCGTAATACATCATCTTATAACTAACTCATTAGTTACAATGCTTGCAAGGCTTAGGTGATGAGTATTACCGAGAGGGCCCAGAGATACCTCTCCGACAATCGGAGTGACAAAACCTAATCTCGAATTATGCCAACCCAACATGTACCTACGGAAACACCTGTAGAGCACCTTTATAATCACCTAGTTACATTGTGACGTTTGGTAGCACACAAAGTGTTCTTCCGGTAAACGGGAGATGCACAATCTCATAGTTGCAGGAACTTTGTATAATTCATGAAGAAAGCAATAGCAATATACTAAACGATCAAGTGCTAGGCTAACGGAATGGGTCATGTCAATCACATCATTCTCCTAATGATGTGATCCCATTCAAATGACAACACATGTCTATGGTTAGGAAACATAACCATCTTTGATTAATGATCTAGTCAAGTAGAGGCATACTAGTGACTATATGTTTGTCTATGTATTCACACATGTATCATGTTTCCGGTTAATACAATTCTAGCATGAATAATAAACATTTATCATGATTTGAGGAAATAAATAATAACTTTATTATTGCCTCTAGGGCATATTTCCTTTAGTGCGGAGGAGCGCCTCGCACACGACGATAAACACCGAGATGTGGAGGAAGGAGTTTGGGGCTAGATCGTGTAAATCTAGCCCATAGTAGAACATGAGGGCACGGACAAAAGGGTGAAGAGGAAACCCTAGTACACGGAGGAAGTGCGGGATAAACACCACTCTCTCGCCGAGCTCTGGAGTGGGGATGACCTGCTTTTTGGCAGGGAGCTTGTGCGCGACTCCCGCGGCCAGGTACCCCGCTTCCTGGAGCTCCTTGACGTCCTTCTCCGTAACGGAGGAGGTCATCCACTTGCCTTGAGAGCCGGATCCGGACATGGCTGGAGAGGTTGGGGGCGGTGGGAAAGATCTAAGCTTGAGCGCTAGAGCTTGAGGATTGGAAACCAGAGGGAGGAAGAAGGCATGGGGTAAAAAGAAGGGATCTCTATCCGCTTATATAGGTAACGAATATCAACCCCCCCTCAAGCCTTAAAATTCGCCTATTCCCAAGGGGTCGTGTGAATGGCGCGGTTGGATTACCCAAGCACATATTATTGAGAATCCCGCAATAAGGGGAGACGATCTCTGCTTGGACAAGATGTGTCAATAGAGGTTGCGTCTCAAAACGCGAAGTGGGAGGCTAACAAATGGTTCGAAATGATAAAGAGGCCAGACGTGGCGTTTCGTCAAAAAAAGTTTTCAGTTGACAAGCCTTATTTTTTAAGTATATTGCCTTCGTGGTTGAGGGTTGTGGCTGTTATACAGAGCCGGTTACAATTCTATTATTCAGAAGTTTGCTTTGAAGTATTCGGAGGAGGAACCCGCCTTGCAATGCCGAAGACAATCTGCGCCGAACACATCGTCATTGAAGACTGGTTCAGGGGCTACTGAGGGAGTCCTGGATTAAGGGGTCATTGTGTGTCCGGCCTGAGTGTTATGGGATGGACTGATGGGCCGTGAAGATACAAAGTTGAAGGCCTTCCCCCGTGTCCAGATGGGACTCTCATTTGCGTGGATGGCAATATTAGCGTCCGAGTGTATAGTTTCCTTCTTCTGTAAACCGACTCTGTACAACCCTAGGCCCTTCTAGTGTCTATATAAACCGGAGGGATTAGTCCATAGAGGCTATCAAAATTCATATAGGCTAGACTTCTAGGGTTTAGCCATTACGATCTCGAGGTAGATCCCCTATACTCATCAAAGTTAGTCAAGAAGGATGTAGGGTTGTACCTCCATCAAGAGGGCCTGAACCTGGGTAAACATCGTGTCTCCTGTTACCTTCTATCCTCAAACGCACAGTTCGGGACCCCCTACCCGAGATCGGACGGTTTTGACATGACACCATTCCTTTGAACCAAATGCATGAATAGTAGTAGCATAGGAAACTTCTGAATTCCTATGTTTTTCCTTCAGTTTTCCTTTCAAGCACTGGCGATTTTAGTAGGCAGACATGAGCAGGGAAAAGCCCACACTCAAAAAATGTTTTTGTGCTACTTCTACTACTTTGGACCCAGGCCACTGCCCTACTAGCTCAACTCCGAGGCTCATCTACAAATGCACAGCTCAAACACGTAGAGATAAATAATGATGGCGTTCAAGAGAGTCCATCACAAATAGCTAAGTTGCCTGGTACCTCACTGCTTGTCATATAGTAGGAGAAACTAGTCGTATTTCACGTTACTACGTGTGCCCAGTCAACAATATATATATATATATATAGAGAGAGAGAGAGTAAAAAAGCGATGCAACAAGTGTACAACCTCTTTGGCGAAGCCATGTCGATCTCAACGTGATTGGGTTGGTCGGTGAGGATGCTCTGGCTGATTTGGATGTCGAAGGAGGGGAAGAAGATCTTAGGCATCTGGAGATGTAGCTCGGGGTACTGCGCCGCTGTGATGGAGGGTTTCGTCGTTGGAGCAGCTCCAGTGAGTTATACGATGGCGAGACTGAAGCACGACAAGAGAGACAACGTTAACCTGAGTGGAATTCTAATAGCATCTCCAATAGATGACGTAAAATACATAACCACAAAGTGCTAGATGTAAAATACATCACCCGCTCATCTCTGAACTTAACTGTCAAAACTCAATTTAATCGTTGAAACTAAATTTTGCTATCGAAACTGAATTTTACTGTCGAAACTGAATGTACTAGTAGCAGAAAAGCAGTAGCAGCAGCAGCGCATGCGAGAGCCGGGGCAGCTGATCGTGTCGCAGCATCTCGGGTAGTAGTTGGAGGGGCTCGAGGGAGAGCAAGATCTGCTGGTCATGCAGCAGCAACGCGCGCAAGAGTAGAGCAGTAGCAGCATGCGCAAGAGCGAGAGTAGCAGCGCAAGCAAGAGCAAGAGGATAGCGGCAGCGCAAGCAAGAGCAAGAGCGAGAGCAGCAGCGCGAGCAAGAGCAGACCAGGTAGGGGACCGATTGCAAGAGCAGAGCAGCAGCATGAGCGAGAGCTAAAGCAGTAGCAGCTCCTACTGATGTGGACGTCGCCGCTGAGGGAACGACGCCATGGAGGAAATGGCCGGCGACCCCGCCGTGGATGGCGATGTGCCATGTTGGCTCGGGACCGAGCGCCGGCAGCACCGTGAGATCGAATCAAGAAGAAAATGCGGCGATTAGTGTACAACCTCTTTGGTGGCGCCGATTAGGCCTCAGCTTCTTCCGAGGAAACAATGATGATGCTGCTCTTACGGTTGTGCAGGTGAAGACGGCGGTGTGGGAATGGAGGTGGCACGAAAGACGAGGGGAATGTCTGGGCAGCTCCTTGGAGGTGGAGGATGGGGTGGCTGAACCGGAAGGACGACGAGGTCGATGACGGATCCTCATCCGGTACGGACATCGAGGTGTTGTTGTGGATGATGTCATCGGGGAAGAGGCTCTGGCTGGGTGGCGGACGGAGGAGGGTGTGGGGATTCGTGGGATTTCGCGGCTTCGGTGTACGAATGGGTGGGCGGATGGGATTGGAGTGGGTAACCATGGCTGAGGGACGCGCTTGTCCGAAATGTGGGGTAAGTTACGAAAGTAACCCCACCGATTTGAGCTAGGCGGTTCTTTCGGTTCAGGGGTATCACGGGCATTTCGCATGTCAGGATTTCGCAGGAGGTGGGAGTTTTCGCGTGCGTTGTAATTTTGGGATAGCAAGGCGCGGGTTGAGATGGAGGGTGTTTTTGGAGCATAATGAGACAAAGATATATCTTAAATATTTCGGGGTAACAAGGCGCGGGTTGAAATTTCCGGACAAGCCTAACATGTACTGTACCAAATCAAATCGCATTTTCGTCGACGAAAAAACAAAAAGAAATCAATTCGCACCACACAAAGAGAGTCTAGTCCCGTGTACTTTACCAAATCAATTCGCACTACAAATGTCATTCAAAACTTTGAATTCATGTTATGTTCAGTTAAAATATTTCGCTACGTATATAATGCATGCAACCTGCTACTCAGATGAATGTTTTAGTGCATTCCAAACGTATATACTACCGCTTCAATATGAACTAAATTTGAATTCGTTTCTCTATTTGAATAAGATCTACAATCATGATTATTGTGAAGTCAGACCATTTGAATTTGTTTCTCTATTTTAATAAGATCTACATTCATCATTATTGTCAAGTTAAACCATCGTTTGTGTATTATCTTCACAGCACACCACATGATTACTGTCGAGTTAGATATGAACTATGTGTACTATATGAACTCGAACTCAATTTTTTGAATCCACTTTATGTTGATTTCAAATCACGGTACATTTCAAGCTCTAGCTAAATCTTCATAATCTAAACCATGTCTCATATGTATAATGTGTTTATCACATAATGTATGGTGCCCCGCCCCCTACGCCTACAAGTATTTAGATGTGAGTTGCAAACGCCACACATTACCACAAATTCAAATAAAATGTGAGATTGTTCGATATATAGTATTGTTTAGATTGTTTGATATTTAGTTGTAAGCTGCAAACGCCACACATTATCACAAATTCAAATAAAATGCGAGATTATTCGATGTATAGTATGGTTTAGATTGTTCGATATTTAGCTCTGAGTTGCAAACACCATGCATTATCACATTATGGTATAACATGTGCAAAACCACAGCACGCGTATCACCGCTATATTCAAGCATGCATATGTTTATAACACTATGATCTCCGATTCAAATATATGAATCCACTTTCATATCAAATTATGATCTTTGTTAGTATCTTACACCTACACAATCCTCTAACCTTTGTAGCTAGCACTAACTTTCTCTCATGCATGCACACGCCCTCCTCGTCCTCCCCCTCCCTCGGCATTCTATCCATCGCGCACATTCATTTTTTTCTTTAGGCCGTTCTCCCACAGTCTCCACAACTCCTTTCCAACACACACCGATTGATAAACCTCTCCAGCGATGTCTGCCTACAACATACACACACACCTTCCATCTCCTCCTTTCTATGTCCATGCCTCGTGTCTCTCATACGGTCCCACACACGTGTAAACTCTCGCCCCTCTTTTCATCGATCTCACAAGCGCACACTCCTCCCCCTATCTAGCTAGTAGCTAGGCTCTCGCACCACCTCCTACCTCCATTCTCTCTGTCTATCTGTCTCGCTGGGCCTTATTTGCCTCTAACAAATGAATGTACTCCGACCGATCTCCCGCTATACATATAGCTAGCTCGGTCGTTATAACTCGTTTTCCCCATGCGTCGATCGATCTACCTCATTAGTTATGTTTGTCCCTTCCTCTGACAAACAACAGTTGATCTATAGTGAAATGAGGGCGAACGCGCCAGAGACTACTTGCAGGCACGTGCAAGGAGGCGTGATGACGGAACTTATTACTTTAAAAACTCACATGACGAAGAACTGTATCAAGTGATGTTAGAGGCTTCCAAGATCCCTGGAAGGTTCTACAGGAACTCAGGGCCATGTGACATTCTGTCTGTTTCTTTGGAAACAAGAGAGACCCTTGACCGTGCAAGGGGTATAGGTGTTAATGTCCCGCACAAGAGGGCTTTCACACTCAGCAAAGAAGAGAGGCTCAGCATGAAAAAAGCGAGGAGTGAAATGAAGCATAATGCATTGTATGAAAGGTTGAGGAAGGACATGTATCCGGCTGTTCGAAAGAATATTGAGGAGTCAATGATGATTCGGAAGACTCTAACACTGACAGATATCTAGCAGATGGGAGGGGAGGCGAACATGGAGGGTGCTGCTTATTGCGCGACAACACCGCACAACAGTAGCTGTGCATCAGCTGATCCCAGCGACACTGAGACTGCAACTGCTCGTGATGATGCTATATCTGACCATCTAGAATGAAAGACAGACTGAAGGGCGTGCTTACACATTATGAAGGTACATTAAAATGTGCGGTAGCCTGGGTTTGCCCACCCTTCTTGGAAGATGGCCTCTTGTCGGACAGTGTGCCATTGAAGTCGGGCTGTGTGAAGTGATACATGACTGAAGTAAAGCCTGGATTCAATGAATCTGCCCTGAAGAATGTCCTAGGAAACTTTGATGAGCAAAGGACCTTGGGAGAAACACTGTTACATCACATCCAGTGGCCACAAAAGGAAATAGAGTTCATTGATGAGATCCCTGAAGCCCCGCCAAGAGCAACCAATGTTGCCCCTCAACCTATGACGCTCTCCTTGCCACAGCAGCTCTCGCGTGCTTCCCCCAAAAGAACCTAATACTCGTAATCCGACGGCTGATGCATCAACCTGTGATCAGCCAGCCCGAGTTTGTGGCGTACAGGCCATGTCATCCTCCGCCCCAAAGTAGCCAGTGGCAAGGCCTACAACTGCTGAAGACGCACCACCGGTTTAGATACCGGCCGCTGAAGCAGCGGGGGAGACCTAGCTGCAGCTCATGCTCAACAGACCAACCTGGTGGAATGGACTGCTAAGCATTCTGATGCTTCGGAACCGCCTGCTAAGCAGTCTGTAGGTCTAGAACCGACTGCTCATTAGCCCGTAGGTCTGCAGTCGCGTGATCACCATTCCGATGCATCAGCACTTCCTGCTCAACAAACCAACGCATTGGCACGGCCTCCTCAACACACCAACAAGTTGGCACCACCTGCGCAGAAACCCAACATAGATTCAACGCATGGTCAGCAGTCTGATGCCTCTGTCCTACAGCCCAACAGTCCATCACAGCAGCACCGCCAGCTCAGTGGTCTGGCATAGATAAACCGTCTGCTAAGCAGTTTGTCGAAGCTTCACCGTCTGCTCGGCAGTCTACCTTGCAGCCAACCAGATGTTCTACTAGAAATGCTTCAAGTACCAAGAAGAAAGTGGCCAAAAAGGCTACATCTGCAAGGAAGTGTGGCGGGAGAGTGAAGAGGAAAGAGAATGATTGCCTCTTGCATAAAGAAATCATCGCCTAGAACCAAATTAACAGCAGGCTGTTTGAATCGGGGAGTAATATTATTATTGACGGCATGGATGATGAAGAAGTAAATTTGTTGCTTGCTAAAAGTAAAGCAGACGTACTTGAAGCACACAATTATGACCATGGCCATCCATTTCTTGTTGGCGAATACTTTGATGAGTGCAGCTCCTGTTGCCGCGAGTTACATGAATATTGCATGGATCTAATGTCAGCAGGTTATCATGAGTTGCTAGTCCACTACAACAGAGATCATTTCCGACACTATGCTGGTTCCATCAATGTGAGTTTCGAGGACTTACATCTCTTCTTAAACTTCAACGAGCTCGATGCCACTCTTGTTAGATGCCTGATTTTGTAAGTACTTAACAAACTCTGATCAACTTTTCCATACAAGGCTGTAAATGATAAACAACTAACTGCATTTTATTCCTCTCAAGGGATTGAACACGCAGAGAAGAAAAGGGAGTGCGTATATTTCATAGATCATAAATTAGCAAATGGCACAACATTACATGGTAAGGACATACGGGACTGGGCCGTTAACAAGGTCGTCCGTGTCTTCGAAAACACGTCCCATGCAGAATCATTTCTCTGGCCATATCATGAACGATAAGTCAAGTAAACAACCACGTATACACTGATTGTCTTTCAGATTTCGACATAATTCGTAAGTTCATGGCTTTCTTAATATGTAGCCATCACTGGATATTGGTATTCATTGTTCCAAACAAGAACACAGTTTACTACATCGATTCTCTCAGAGAGTCAACAAACGCTCAGGATCTGACGCATCTTCAGCAATTCATGGATAGGTATTGAATTCTATGATGTTGAAATTAATTTGCATTCATGTTTGGTTCAATAATTGATGTTGTCAAAATTCATCTTCATTTGTAGTGTGCTCGCATTGTGGAAAACTAAACCAAGAAACCTGTTCAAGAGGGAACTACCTTTGCAGCACGAGATCATTTCTTTGGTAACACACCGAAATCCGTTATTTTCGGAAAATTTATCCAACAGTCTGCAAATACCTTTTCTTACCCTAGTCAAATGTTCAAGCTTCTAAATAAACCTCTTTCTATTTTGTCCAAAGAAAAAATAATACATCTAACACCGGTTAGGTTGTTCCTAACAGGACAAATACATGACTAATTCTGTACAAAAAAATTTAGTGTCCTCAACAAGAAGTAGGGACCAACCTTTGTGGATACTATGTTTGCAGACACATGATCTCCATCTGCAAATCTGCTGATAGTTATGACAATCCGCGTGAATTAGTACCAGTAAGTCTATCTTAATTAATACCTTCTACTCCACTCATATGACACATTCTGATCTTAAAAATATTGCAGCTCATCTTAGAACCGAGGACCCCTGAATCGCTCCCGGCTGGTGAATTGCTGATGGTTCAGAGATTTATCAGCGACTTCTTCCTGAATCACTACATCAATCCCACTGGTGATAATGAAGATTTCAGCATGCGTTCTCCTCAAACATTGAGTAAGAGTTAGCCGCTAAACATATACGCATGGATCCATTGTTTTCCATCTGATGACGTCTTCGTATTTCGTACACTATGATTAATTATGTAATGTATATATGTGTGGACAAATCATTGGAATTTAGCTACCATATGTTCAACTACAATTGTTACGAAATCTGATGAATATTCTTTATGTGGACACTATTTGTTCAATTGAATATTGTGGCGAATTTACTTTTTGTGTGCCGATTCAAAATGGGATATTTTTGTTTATTTGTTCAATTGAATATTGTGGCGAATTTGCTTTTTGCGTGCCGATTCAAAATGGGACATTTTTGTTTAGTTGTCAATTGAATATTGTGACGAATTTGCTTTTTGCATTCCGATTCAAAATGGGATATTTTTGGTTTACCCTGGCAACTGCTCCGCACACGGTTCAACTAAATGAGTGTGTGCGATCCACATCGAAAAGAATACGTCAATCATAGTGGAACCGTCTGTGATACACAGCAGACCGCAAATGATTTGCAGTGCTACTATATGTGTGTAGGCTCTCCGGAACCGTTTGTGATATCAAGTTATCGCACACGAGAACTCGGAGAAAACTGTGCCCAATGTAAAATACAATCCCAGTCGTACTTTTTTCAGGAAACATGTGGGATCCCAAACGAAAAGCACACGTCACTCTTGCCGCAACCGTCGGTGATACACAACAAATCACAAACGGTCTGCAACACTTGTATGTGTGCGAAGGGGCTCCTGAACCGTTTGTGATAGAACATTATCGCAGACGGTAAAATGTTGGGAAACGTGTGCGATGGAGTCTTGCATGGCAGGCGGGTTCCGCAAAAAACTCGTGCGTGATGGGGCACATATAGCGTACAGTTCATATGTTGGCCCATGTGCCTTACATACTATTTCCCAAACGGTTCATTAAGACACATTGTTTGGTTTCACTGCGTCATTAGAAACGTTTAATCACCGGTCCTACACGTGCGAAAGAATTTAGTGTGTGTTGCATCGCACACGATTACATTTTGCAAGGCCTCTGGATCATTGCTCCATATCTCCGACAGTTTCTGGGTCGTGTGGGAAGGACCCCCTATCGCCCAACTCACTTGACGACGGTTCCAAATGTCGTCGCGGAAAGGGGTTAAAAACCGTGTGTATAGCACCGACGCGTACTAGTGACTCTCTCCAGGTATCACCTTACAATCTAGGCACGCACACCTGTCTTCTCTTCTCGAGAGGACGAAATCAATCTAGCTAGAGTGTTGACCACTACTAAAAGTCTCTAGATGTGATTCTCTCTTTTTAAAGAGGGTGTTAGCTACGATCATGTCGTAGGCTAGAGCAAAGCTTAAGACATCTTCTCCTTCTTTGATTCCTGATGCCATAGCCAAAGCCCTCATGCACCCCTTCAAAACTTGTGCTAGATGTACCCACGTGTCCATTAATATCTCCCTCTATGAAGAGCTTCTCACCAATCGGTACACTCCTAACCATGTTCGGTGCTAAAACTGGCGAATCTCAGGTAGGGGGTCCCATGCTAGTGATCTTGGCACGATGGTGAACAGGAAGTAAAGGGGACACAGTTTTACCCAGGTTCGGGACCTCTCTAAGAGGTCAAATTCTACGTTCTACTTGTATTGTATTATTAGGGATGGGGTACAAAGTATAGATGATCTACCTCGAGATTGTATGAATGAGTTCTAACCTCTAAGCCTTGAACTCGTGTCTATACACACTAAACCCCTCAGCTTGTATAGGCACAGGGGATATCTAGGGTTTACACATGGTTGGTTACATTCTAGGGATAAGCATTGCTGATCATTCAAATATGCCTTGAAGTGTATGCCAAGTCTTCAGAGGATTCCATCTTGAGAAAGCCGAGAGCCAGGGTACGCATGGCCCATTATTCAGTTGTGGACGGTTCCTCGGCCCGGCCCATGAATACCAGGCCGACGTGGTGTGCACCCCCAACCTAGGACACCGTGAGTAGCCCCTGAACTAGTCTTCAAGCCAAGGAATTTGGCTTCTATCTTTGGAACAACTTCAATCTGGTGGTCTTCAGCTTTCTAGGAAAGTTCTATCTTCCATGTCAGCTTCCAGATCTGAAGACCTACCGACCTGAAGTCATTTTAGGTTCTGATCATTTGTCTTCCCTTCGAACATGACCGGGCAAAAAATGTGCACAATGATATACTCCAGCAAATAAGGGTCATTTTTAACAAAGCCCTGCTCTTGGTAGTTTTATTTTTACTGGGTTCGAAGACTCCCTTAGCTTAGCCGCGAAGGCTTGCCACGTGGGTGCGGCAGGTGAGTGGGCTGAACCTTAACAAATTTCGGTCAAAAATCATACTGTCACCACTTATCACGGAGCTAAATCGTCTTGTCAACAGTTATTATTGGGTATGTCGTGGCCCGAGGACGTTTCTATTGGCACGTCTCGTCAATAAAGAGATCCTGCTCTGGCTTTTTAGCGATATCATCAACGAAATACCTTAATCCTCGCGTGCATATAACGCACGATGTGTTGCCTTTTACTGTCCTATAAAAAGGGGAACACAAATTGATTCACCCACGCTCTCATTCCTTGTTCCCTTGCCAAAAACTCTTGAAAGCTTAAGCGCACAGAGATCCGCTTCTAGCTCCTACTTCTCCTTGCTTCCTTCCTCCACCGCGAGAGATGACCGGCAATAGGAAGGGTCCTGCTGCTCTGGCATCGGGGGCCACCAGCAAGAGGGGGTAGTGGTTGTGTTCCACCGTCACCACCGGCACCATCACCGAGCTCCAAGCCGACAGGTCTTCCCGTCACGGCCAAATGCCAATCCCCCGTAGGTATGAACACGGCCGCCTCAGCTTCCGCCATTCTTCCTCCCCAGAAAGGGGAGCGGGTGGTCCTCATCTCCTACCTCATCCGAGGTCTAGGATTTCCTCCTCTCCCCTTTCTTACGGGTCTTCTGTTTTTCTATGGGCTAGATTTTCATCGTCGAGCCCCAAATTCCATACTTCATATAACCACCTTCATAACTTTCTGCGAAGCCTTCCTTCACATTGATCCTCACTTCGGGCCATGGCTGAAGCTATTCAGCGTTAAGCCGCATAGCAGCAGCTCCAAACTCACTGACTGCAGCGGGACCATGATTAGCAAGATCCCCAAGGTCTCCCGGTCAGAGGGGACTTTCATTGAGCACGTAAAACTCTGGCAACAGGAGTGGTTCTATGTGACCGACTAGCCATCAGTAAGGCAGAAGGAGGTCCATGTCTTCTCGGCGGAGCCACCGAGGAGGCTACACTCTTGACGCCTTTGTCGCAACAGACATCAGAACTCAAGTCAACTCATGCCAAACATACGATCACCTACACTGGTGACCAGAACTCCAACTCAAGCAATGAACCTTGCTGGAGAAAAGGGTCGAGCTTGCATGGAGCAAGCCGCCACAGCCGAACCCCATACTATGTCATCAAAAACGTGGGCATCAAACTTGAAGTGTATGTTTGTTTCTTAAAAAAAAACTTACCACAAATGAAAATATATTTTTTAGCAAGGGCATTAGCTCCTGAGCTCACCTAGTACTGCCTCCGTTACACAATGTAGTGCGCATGCGCTTCCCGAGATCTAAGTTTAATCGTAAATTTAACCAACTAGACTGCTTGTGGTATAATTTTTGCTCCTGCTGCAATCGGTCTCGTTGGTTAAATTTACGGCTAAATTTAAATCTCGGGATGCATGGGCGCACTATGTTGTGGCGGAAGTAGTAGTTAGACTAGTCACAGTGGTGAGTAACTTAGAGTAGTAACATGCATATATTACTAGTCTATATTACTACCTCCACGGTAGGTAGTAACATATGTGTTGTGTCAGCATCAATTCATTTATTAGGTTATAGACTCATCTTTTATTGATATGTGTGATGTTACAGTTGCTAACTATGTTACCACATGTCTCCTTTTCTTCATTAATTACATATGCCATATCATTTATTTTATCGTAGTAAGTGTGATGTTACCATCTATGTTACTCTCACTATGACTAGTCTTAGGCTGGTCATAGTGGAGAGTAACTTAGACTAGTAACATATGTATGTTACTAGTCTATGTTACTACCTTCATAGTGGGTAGTGTCATAGGTGTGGTAACATAGTTGCCTTCATTTATTACTTTGTAGACTCATTATGCATTGGAAACCGCTATGTGATGGTAACATATTATGTTACTCTATTTGCCTCTCTCCTCATTAACTACTTGCCACATCATCAATTTTGCTTATGTGGCATCTATGTTACTACCTATGTTACTCCCACTATGACCAGCCTTAGTACAGCCAGAAGGCCAGATAGCCACATCTTTGGTAGAGGATTAATTATTTTTCGTCTAAATCTGCAGGTGCAATCAATGAGCTACCTGGCTACCTGCCTGCAAGTACCGCTATTCTGTGATGGCCATTGTCGCCAGGCTAGCTGTCATAAATTTTGCGCAGAGGAGCCTTCACTTTTGCTTGTTTGAAATGGAGCACAACTTCGCTACTCCATGGTCGCTCGTTTTGTATGCCTCGATTGTGCACGAGCAATGCATGCGCTGCTGGGCCCTGTATGGTTCAGGCATACCTGGCACTGTGGGAAGCATCTCGTTGCCATAATTCAGAAAAAGAAACTATGGAATTATTTTTTCTTCCATCGCATGAGACCCTCATCGAGAAGAAGACACATATTTAGCACCGATGTCAAAACATCTTCTCCAAAGACACCCAGGTTTTGGGCGCAACTAAAATGTTGTTGTGTGCCTGACAGTTCAGCATCGGATTTAGACTTTCGATCGGCGTGCCAAACATGGCATTAAAGATCAGTCGTCAGCTTGCTATACCTGCCCAAGAGGAAGATTATGCCGAGCACATTCTTGTGCAATGCAGGTATGCTAGGGAAGTTTGGCATGATTGCTTGGACATGCTTAATCCAAATGTTCGGCATGGCACTTTCTTGGGCTGCTCACACAAGCAAGCAGTGTTTTGACACCTTCGCTATTGATGTTGCTTGGGCACTTTGGAAGCCACACAATGTCGGGTGTTCAACAGGACGCATCAGCAAAAATCGGCTCAAGATCTGAAGAACCACATTCTAGGTGAGTTCGCCGAGTGGAGATTGCAGGGTTAAAGTAGGTGGACTACAATGCTTTGTAAAAGAGTAGTCTTAGTCCTAGGTGTTGCAAGTATTAAGTGGGTTCGGTTTACAGTGATGCTTCGCATCTCCCGCAAGCTTATTGTAAATTTAACCTTCTATCTTCTATCAAAATATGATACGTCATTAGCGTATTTTTAAAGAAAAAGACAACCAAACTAAATAATTTATTTGAGTCGTGGTGTTCAATACAGACTACTTGCATCTTTTATCTCCTCGTTAGTTTATTAGTTTCAGTTAGTGCCCAGCTTCATCTAGCAGCGCTAGAAAGTACCATGGGTCGAGGCACCCCAAAGGGAGGAAGGCCCTAGCCGCCTTGTTTCGGGGACAATTTAGAATGAACGCAACACAATGGTTTTTAGCAATATCGCCAAGCCGATGACCATTCTATTTCTGACCCTGAAACTGTAGAACAATTGTTCTTCGGTAAATTTGTATTAATTAAGTATAAAACCTTTATTATGGTCTATTTTTTAAAAAAGGAGGAGGACCCCCGGCCTCTGCATCTGGGCGATGCATGCGGCTACTTTATTAATTAATCTCACAAGACCTTACAAAGTCATACAACAGTAAGACTAAAGCCACCGTCTAAGCAACAACTATCGCTACTCCTATCCAATTGATGAAGGGGCGCCGATAGTCTGGGCCTAATACCAAACAGACATCGCAGCCAAACCTAAACATCTAAGACCTGAGGTCCCAACCAGGACGCCTGCCGGGTATGGGGCACCTACCAGTCTGGCGCACTGCTCAACCGGGACGCCTGCCGGGTATGAGGCCGCCGTAGCCACCTGCCACCAGTCCATCTTCAGAGCTGTATTGTTGCATCTACCATGCCAGGTCTCTCTCCCATCGACGCCACCACGACGCCAGACAGCGCCGTCCTCCTGCGCGAGTCCATCCTCGCACATTGAACTCCGAATCTGCACTGCGCCACGCCGTCGAGATTCATCGCTATCAGTGTGTAGTATAAAGCACCGCTCCACCAAAGATGTCGTCTGTTGGTCCCGTGAAGCCGAGTGCACCTCCAAGAATGCCGCCCCAAGGGGTAACGACACATGCTTGCCGCCAACATCCGATCAACTGATCTAGGGTTTCCCCCGGAGGTATTGAGTGGAGTTGGGAGCTTCACCTCGATGATGCCTTCATGAAGGAAACGATGATAAGGGCATCGTCATCACCGGCTCCGGCCATCGACCGAAAACCGGGTTTTCACCCGGATCCGTCCCAAGAAATCCACCCGACAACATGTGCACCGTCTCGACCGCCTTCAAATCCCCAGATCCAGCCGCCTAGATCCGGCGACCAACCGCAACAACAGTGTCATCGTAGGAGCCCTGGCACACCGGCCACAGTCTGAGTGTGCCACCATTGGAGCCTAGGAGGAGGGCTCCCACCCCGCCTCGCCAAGTGGCGAGAGCCGCCGAGATGGATCTCGCGCGCTCGTCACCGTCTTTGATCCGAACCAATCCATAGCAGATCGCCGTCACAGATCTGCCTTGGACAGGGACACCACGCCATGCCGCCGCGGGAAGCCCTAGCTTCACCTGCCGCCACCCTCCAGGGCTGTCGCCCCAGGATCAAGACAGAACATCGCCGCTGCCACCGGCCATGTTCCGCCGCCGCCGACCAGTGCGACCTACACCGCCATGACCAAGCACGCCTACCGAGCAGCTGGCACCACCAGATCTTCCATGAAGCCCGCCGCTCCGCCACCCCCTTCCATCACCATGCCGACAAGGCGCCGTCGGCGGCCTCAGATCGGCCGCGCCGCCGTGACGACGGCTTAGATCGGGGAGGAGGGCCCCTGCGCCCCGGGTGACCCGCCTCACCCAACGGAACGCGGGAGGGAAGGGAGCCTCCGTCGCCGCCATCAGCCGCATGGGGCTTTGCCCGGCAGCCTCCTCCAACAGCGGCGGAGGGGAGGGGTTGGGAGCCCGGCGGCGGTGGCTGTAGGGTTCCGCCCGAGCCGCCCTAGTGGGGGGCGACACGGGGCCGAGGAATGGAGGGAGTATGGTGGTGGATCTGGAAGCTCTTGTTCTCCGACGAGGTCGACGCCGAGTGCGCAACCTCCTCCTTCTGCAGTTTCTAACCCAGTGAGTTATGGTAGCAAACTACGGGGGAGTGCTTGCCACTTGAGTATGTAGTGACACGAGAGCAGATTTCCTTTCCCCACTTTGCGAGCTATTCTTTAAGATCTTCTTCTTAATCAATAAAAATGACAAAAATATTTTGCCTTGATTCAGAAAAAAGAGTAGAAGCCATGAAGCGTGTAGAAGTGTAAGACTCGGAGAGTCATCCAGTGTTTTGACTCTCTCCACACCTCCAACCTGCATTGGTTGAATTCCGCCAATGTCGTGCTATTGCCCAAAAAGGAGGGCGTGCCAAGGTCCTTTCGCTCCGGCTTGCTCCACACATGGACTGCCTTGTCTCCAACGCGCAAAGTGCATTCATAAAGAGGCGCAGCATACGTGACAACTTCATGTGCGTTCGTAATTTTGCTAGGCGGTTACACAAGTGCAAGACCCCGTCTCTTCTTTTCAAGCTGGACATAAGAAAGGCTTTTTACTCCCTCAAGTGGGGCTACATGTTAGATCTCCTTCAGCGTTTGGGTTTCCCGGATAGGTTCCGGGCTTGGATTGTCGCACTCCTATCCTCGTCATCGTCTCGTATTCTCTTAAATGGCATCCCCGGCCCTCCCATTAAGCATGGGAAGGGGTTTCGGCAGGGGGGCCCCATTGCCCCCCTTCTTTTCCTCATCGCGATTGATCCGCTGCATAAGATTCTGGATTTGGCAACCCGGAAAGGCCTTCTTCACAAGATACGTGGGCGGGGGCCTCCGGTGAGAACCTCCCTATATGTGGATGATGCTGCTGTTTTTTCTGGCTCCAATCAAAAGGGATGTTGACAATCTTGCTTGCATCTTGAGAGGCTTTGGCGAAGTGACAGGTCTATGCACCAACTTTTAGAAAAGCTCTGTTGTGCCAATGCAATGTAGACATCTTAATCTTGGGCACACTCTTCAGAGCTTGCCTGCAACTCGTGCTACTTTCCCGGTGAAATATCTTGGCTTGCCTCTCTCTGTTTGGAAGCTCAGAAAGGTGGATTTCCAATACCTTGAGGACAAGGCGGCGAGCAAATTGGCCACTTGGGATGGCCAAAATATCACTACCATCGGTCGCACGGCACTTGTCAAGTCGGTCATTTCATCCCAAGCGATCTACTCAATCACGTCTATCATTGTGCTGCCAAGCACGCTCAACAACCTAAATAAATTGGAGAGGTCGTTCCTATGGTCCAGTGCGGATAAGACAACGGGAGCCAAGTGCAAACTCAATTGGAAAATAGTTTGTAGGCCAAAGGAATATGGTGGCCTGGGGATACTCAACACCGACAATTTTTCGCAGGTTTTACGTCTTCGTTGGCAGTGGTATGAATGGAAGGAGCCCCACAAGCCTTGGTTGGGGTTTGGTAACCCTTGCACCACCGAGGACCTCGAGTTTTTCTACGCCTCTACAACTATCACTGTGGGTGACGGTGCAAAAACAACGTTCTGGGACTCCCCTTGGCTATTTGGGTGGAAACCCATGGATATTGCTCCATTAATCTACGAGGCTGCTTCGAGGAGAAAGAATTGGAAGGTGCGTGAAGCTCTCAATGAGAATGCATGGGTCTCAAAATCAATCCAAACACTGTTATCTCCATTCGCCACATTAGCGAATTCTTCACTCTTTGGATGCTTGTTCATGACTTCCCCCTTGAGGACCAAGCTGAAGACGACATTACTTGGAAGCACGCGAACGATGGCATCTACTCGGCGGCCACTGCGTACAAGGCTCTATTCCTTGGATTGACTCTCTCTCCCATGGACCGTATGGTTTGTAAGGCTTGGGCACCCCCTAAGCTTAAATTCTTTGCGTGGCTAGCCCTACAAGACCGAATTTGGACCGCCGATCGATTGGAGAAGAGTGGTTGGGTCAATTGTGGACTTTGTCCACTATGCAAGAGAGAGCAAGAAACGGGGCCACACCTCTTCTTCAAGTGTCGTTACACACTTAGGCTTTGGAGATCTATCATCGAGAAGCTTGGGATACCTCACGTCAACATTCCCGATTGGCATCTTGATGAATCCTTCAAGGAGTGGTGGGTCAAGCGTACCGATGACCGAAACCCGAATTGGCATGCCATGTCCTCTCTCATCATGCTCACCTCTTGGACCATTTGGAATGAGCGAAATGCTAGGGTATTTCGGCAAAAATTTGCGCCACCGCCTATTCTCGTCCAAACCATCATTGGAGAGGCAAAGTTATGGGTTACTGCCGGCGCAAAGAAACTAGGGACTATCATTGTGTGTGAGTAATTGTCATGTCACTTGTATGGGGTGTCCTGTAAAACTCTAAACTCTATTCTCTCCTTATTTAATAGATGAGGCAAATCTTATGCCTCCGTTTCAAAAAAAACTAGACCATCACCCATCGAAGGCTATTGGTTGCTACCACTTCTACACTAGTTCTTGTGTCGCTGAACAAGAATCCCGATTTGGCTTGTGTTAATTCTCGTGGAACCTATAAAAACTAATATTCCTTCTTTCAGATGGCCGAGATGTGGCAAAGAGGACTGACCATACAGTGCGCATCCAAAATATTTGGCAAGTTAGGAGAATGACACTTAATTCTCGTGGAACCTGTAAAAACTAACATTCCTTCTTTCAGATGGCCGAGATGTGGCAAAGAGGACTGACCATACGAACCGCGTCCAAAAAATTTGGCAAGTTCCGAGAAGGACAGATGTAATAGCCGACCTTACGAGAAGGTTAGCCAAAAGATTGCATTTTTGGATGATAGAAATTTGGTGAAGACTGAAACTGGGGAAGAAGACGGTCAAGATGGGTGCAAAACACGTATTGTCCTCTGGGTAGGGTCTCGCAAGATGTGAAACAGAGCTAGTTTCATTGGGTTTTTTCTCATTGATTCGCCTCGTTTTTAATCTATGATGAATTGTTGACCCAAGCCAGTCTGCCTTAAAAATATGGAAGAAAAAATATATACATAAAAGAGCCACGTATGGGGCAATTTTCTAAAATATTATTTTGTGTCAGTTGATTTAGTGTGAGCCGTTGGATAGAACGCGAGTGACCAGATGAGACGTTTCTTCCTCCAACCGTTTTAACTTTTCATCCTCTTTCTCGAGATGCCATCCTACCCTGGCCTAACTGCATGCATCCGCACCCCCAATCACCATAAGTCGTGCCCTAGCCATTCTTTCGCCATGTTGTCGTTGCACCTTCCATTCCTCTGAATCTTTTCACGATCTTAATTGTTAGCGACCTCCCCCTTCCGTGCACCTGAACCCATCAACCTCTGACTCCCCTCTAACGGCAACGTTGTTGCCCCTTTCATTCCTACCTCTGGCTGGCTCTAAACCCCATCCTGATCTCCCTCGCCAACGACCTTCCCCTCACACCCCTTCCCTTGCACCCGACCCCGTCAACCTCTAACCCCCTAGACATGTGACTTATTGCCACGTTGCCATTGGCTCTGGCTCTCTCCTGGCTCTGGCTCTGGCTCTGGCTCGTTGATGTCCCCATGCTCCTCGGGGATTTGCTCAAAATAGTGATGCAAATTTGTTTTTTTAGGCAATTGAGAAATAGCAAAATTAACACATTATAATGATATACATCAAATTTGTGGGCAATGGATCTGAACCATGTATAGAAAGACAAACTAATACATACATAGGGAGAGGATTTGTAGTACACAGGTGCGGGGGCATGCAACATTTTTTCTTATTGCTTATGAAACCTTACATATCCTTTGAACCAAAAGTCCGAGTTAAGTTTCATTTGTATATTCGTGTTTCTGGTGACGAGGGCTTTCAAATTAGATCCATTTTAAATACATTTTGATGAGTTTTAAAAACTTCATTAAGTTTCAACTTCTGAAACTTAGTGGAACCAACTGGTAAAATTATAAGTTTCAGAACCCATGACTAACAAAACTGCAAGTTTCAGCAACTAAGTTTTAAAACTTGTTGTGCTCTCGTGTGGATCCAACGTCTTTGTGGGTCCGCAAGGCGATCGGACAACCAACACGGTATGTACCCCATGAGAGTTTCTATGCATTGAAATCTTTGAAGCTCCCCCTAACTTCTAGAAATCCAATTCGGCTCTTGGGAGCATGTGCTCCTGCCAGCCAAAAATGTTTTTTGCAAATGTTAATTTTTCTAAAAGAAATTAGACGTGTTCATTGTACCCAAATGCTACCGGCAAATGTTTAGTGGAAAAGCTTAAGCATTTTGACCTGTGCGAAGAAAAAAAATCGAACGCCAAATGTTACCTACAAATATTACACTTAATTTTATTTGTTTTCGCCGACAAAGCACCGCTATCCCGTTTTGCATGAAAATTATCAAGCATGCTTGTTATACCAACATGAACACCCAAAAAATAGATTGTTTTATAATTTATTTACTATTTGCTTTGAATTTACTATTCATCAGGGAGCATATGCTCCTCAGAGTCAAAACGTCCCTCCCCTACAACTTCTCGATAATATTTAGTACTACGGTGAAAAGAGGAGGCGGGAGAAGAAAAGGGACATGGCCATCATAATTCATAAATAGGTACACCCAAATAGCGACTCTTTTGTAAGGGTGAGCATCAAGTGCATAATGTGGGCATCGATAGGGATCAGACTACTGATAGGAAGGGTTTTCCAATTATCATGGCAACAAGCATTCGTGCGTCAATCCCTTGATCAAAATAAAGATTAAAAAGACAGTTTATTCTTTGCTGGTAGATGGCCAAATAGGTTTAAAGCGAAACAGTGAACTGCTACAGTGATGATTAAAACCCATTATCACTAATTTATTATTGGCCAAAATCAAACAATTGGGTACATCTTGGTTCAGATCATATCGATTTTTTGGTGCGGACATGCCCTACGGAGATGTCCCGTGAAGAATACTATTGTGAACAAGACCCCTGTTTAGATGTCAGATGTCCCAACAGTTAACACATTAGGGCATTTCCATTGGCAATCCGTAAATTTCCTCCGCATTCCTCCACGGACAGTGAGGACCAGCCCACGGACATGGATACGAAAGACAGCCATCCAACGCTAGCTGCATACATCCGGCCTTCCTCTTTTTTTCAAGTCCGCATGATTAATTAGCCTCATGCAGAGGATACAAATGTTCAAATAGCCGCATGCAGCACTAGTTCAAATTTAAAAAAGTTCAAATATTACATCCCAACATTGTTGTCCCCTTTCACCGTTCACTGATGCTCAATCAGATCTTCCTTCAGCTGCTCGTAAGTTGGTCGATGCCGAATTTGTTGATGCATTTGAATAAACTCTTCAAATGTGGTCGGATTCTGGTCCAGAAGTTGGATAGGATCGCCCATGTTCCTAAATTTCAGAGTTGCGTCAGCATCATCACCCTCATCCTTGACGATCATGTTGTGCATGATCACACAACATGTCATCACGTCCCACAAGGTTTTCGGATCCCATTGTTTAGAAGGTCCACGAACAACTATAAAACAGGCCTGCAAAACTCCAAATGCCCTCTCGACATCCTTTCTAGCCGCTTCTTGTCTTTGGGCAAAGTGAGTCTTTTTTTGGCCAGCTGGGTTAGAGATGATGCTGACAAAGGTAGCCCATGGAGGATAGATACCATCAACTAGATAGTAGCCCATGTACTCATGTCCATTGACAGTATAGTGGCAAAGAGCAGCTTTTCATTCAGCCAGCCTCGCAAACAACGACGATCGTTGTAGCACATTGATGTCATTGTGAGACTCTGGCATGCCAAAGAAAGTGTGCCAAAACCAAGGATCATGTGATGCAACTGCTTTAAGAATGATGGTGGGCTTATTAACATGACCCTGATATTGCCCGTTAAATGCTTCGGGCAGTTATTCCATTTGCAATAAATGCAGTCAAGAGATCTAAGCAAACCTGACCAGCCACTTGCTTATGAGATTACCAAGAGCCTCTCGGTGTCTATCACATTTGGTTCTCTCAGATACTGAGGTCCGAACACCTCGACCATGGCAGTTGCAAACCTGACCATGGCATCTCCGCATGTGCTTTCAGACATCCGTAGGTACTCGTCTCGCGAATCAGCGGTCATGCCATATGCAAGCATCAAGAGTGCGGCTGTGCACTTCTGGTTATCAGAGAAGCCAATCGTTCCCACGGTATCTGTCGGTGTCAAAATCGGCGGATCTCGGGTAGGGGGTCCCGAACTGTGCGTCTAGGCGGATGGTAACAGGAGACAAGGGACACGATGTTTTTACCCAGGTTCGGGCCCTCTCGATGGAGGTAAAACCCTACTCCTGCTTGATTAATATTGATGATATGGGTAGTACAAGAGTAGATCTACCACGAGATCAAGGAGGCTAAACCCTATAAGCTAGCCTATGGTATGATTGTTGTAATGGTTGTTCGTCCTACGGACTAAAACCCTCCGGTTTATATAGACACCGGAGAGGGCTAGGGTTACACATAGTCGGTTACAATGGTAGGATATCTACATATCCGTATTGCCAAGCTTGCATTCCACGCCAAGGAAAGTCCCATCCGGACATGGGACGAAGTCTTAAATCTTGTATCTTCATAGTCTTGGAGTCCGGCCGATGATGATAGTCCGGCTATCCGGACACCCCCTAGTCCAGGACTCCCTCAGTAGCCCCCGAACCAGGCTTCAATGACGACGAGTCCAGCGCATATATTATCTTCGGCGTTGCAAGGCGGGTTCTCCTTTAAATTCCATGTGCTTGCCGAATAGTGTCCGGCACCCTTACAAATGTTGCGCTCCTTGGCTTCCACGCCCAATAATGGCCCTCTTCCACGCGTCGCACGAATGTGAAAGGCCAGGGTATCTTTTATATTTTACCCCCTAGCTGCGCAAATAACCTGCCTATAAGAGAGGCAAGAATCCAGATCCAAATCATACCATCTTCCTTCCGCGAGTACTCATCGGAGCGCTTCTGACCAAAAATCCATTCCACCATGGACCGTTGATGCGGCTCCTCCTCTCGCGCTCCTAGCCCTCCGCCAGGAGATTGGAGGAGATGTTTTGTTCCGCACAACGAGCTGGTGACGCTCCAAGCGGAGGGATACCTTCCTCCGGCCTTTATGGTCCCGGTCCGAGCCGGGCTGGCCACTTACAAAGGTGGAAAGCAAGCGGAGGCCACCCCTAGTCCCTCCAAAGGGGAGCGGGTGTGCTTCGTCCCTTATCTAATAAGGGGGCTCGGATTTCCCATTCATCCGTTTCTCCGGGGGCTTCTGGAGTTCTACGGACTCCAGCTTCATCACCTCACGCCCGCCTCCATTCTGCACATCGCGGGTTACGTAGCTCTTTGCGAGCTGTTCCTGGGCATCGAGCCCCATTTTTGCATTGTGGAAGAGGTTATTCTGCCTCGTACCCCGTTCTCACGAGGGGTTAATATATCAAGTGGGCGGAGCCGAAATATGGCGCATCGCCAGGACCGGATATCTATCCGGAACCCCAAAGAAGGCGTCCCAAGACTGGCCCTCAGAATGGTTTTATGTGGAAGACGCTCCACTGCCGGACCCAGTTCGGATCGGCCTCCCGGAGTTCAACAAGGCTCCTCTGAAGAAGCACCTGAGTTGGCGCCCACGGAGCCCTCAACAGGAGGAAGACAGGAGTGTCCATTACTTGATGGGCCGGATTAGGTTGCTGGCCCATTCTGGATTAACCATGATTGGAGTCATGGTCGTATGCATCATGCGAGGGGTGCAGCCGCTCCAATATAGGGGCCACCCCATGTGGGATTTCAACGGGGAGAACGACGCCACCCGTCATGGCCGTAAGGGGCCGGGATCGGCCGCGGATCTGGTAAAGATCCTATCCGGCCTATACAAGGGGGAGAAAGAGGACTTCCACCAGACGACCCCATTGAATGGGTTCTCCATGAATAACCCTCGGAGCTAGGTAAGCGGACGTTTATTTATCCGACCCGTGCTTTCAAAGTTAAGTACCTTACTTTATGGTTTTGACACAGGAATTGTGTCGGACTGTGGAGAGCATACATAGTCCGGCCCCACAACCCGAGGATCCGGGAAGATCCCTTGATCCGGCCTCCGAAGAGGATCCGGACATAAAGGTGGAGCTAATTGACGGGGTGTTCCACCAACTCAGCATGGACAATGCTCTAGTCGCCATCACGGCCGACTACCCCGGCCTAACTCCGGCTTCCCAGGTAATTATGACCGGAGTCCTGACACTATTACTTCATCCTTGCGTATTTCTGACCACTGTTTACAACGGTGTCTTGCAGGAGGTGCCTTCAAGGTGGGAATCCGAACCCGCGGCGGCGGACCAACAAGGGTCAGTCCGGCCTCGCAGGCGGAAGAGGGGTGCGGTGCGAATCGAAACGTCACCGCAACGGTATAGCTTGCGACCGTTATTCAGGAAAAGGATTCCCAGGAGGTGTATTAACGCTCATGACTTTTCCAGGAGAAAGAGCACTCGCCGGACTATGCCCGGAGAGGTTGCCAACCAAGCCTCCGCCCGCCAGGCTCCAACACCTGGTCCGGAGGGGGAGGCGAGCGCAAGGCGCGAGCCGGATACTCCTCCAGCGGAGGATGCCGACAGGCTGTCCGCCACCAGGTCTGAGGTGGAGAGCGCCATGAATCATAGGCGTCACCGGACAGTTCTGCGTGACGTGTGTTTCTCCCCAGAGGCGTTGAATGCCTTTAACGCGGGAGACGCGCACCTCCGTGCCGCTCAAGATGGTTTAACCAGAGCCATGGAGCAGTATGTAAAAGACATACGGGTAAGGGATTATAATAGTTGTATATGCCAGTAGCCCCCGAGACTTAAAGTAGTTAAAATAACTGATTTAAGGATCATATAATGTGTAGGATCTTACAGAGAAGAATACCCAATTGTCCCAGGAGCTACAAGAGTGCAAGGCCCAACTTGAGGCCGCACTAGCTGCCGCAGAAGGAGGCACAGAGACCCCCTCTGGTAACACATTATTTCAAAAAGATAAGCGGTGTGCGGCGTACGTATAAATCTGACAATGGTATTGCAGATGTTGCCGGACTAAATCCGGACAAGCAACAACTACTGCGCCAGCTGAAGGCCGGCGAGAGGGTGCTTACGAAGGTGCAGTAGGAGAGGAACAAACTCCAGGATGCCCACACCCAGCTGGGAGAAGAGCAAAAGGGTGTTCGGGCCGAGCTGTCTGGCTCCGTGAAGGAGAATCAGCGGCTTCGTCATGGCATCTATAGTAAGTGCTTGAGCGAACTCCTTTGAAAAGAACAGTTCGGCGAGGAAGTCAATTGACAGAAATATGTCTGTAGGTGTGCTCACAGGTCGCCCTGCGGAGGAAATGCCCGGTTCAACAGGTGACCAACTTCCCGAGCTGGTGCAACTGCTCGAACGTGTTCGACAGGCGATGAGCGGCGTCGTCCAGACCTTATGGCCATCCCTCTCCCTACCCGAGGGCCTTGGAGAGCTTGCAGAGAAGCTTCAGGAAGCACGGCAGTGCTTCCGTTTATGGAAGATATCGGCTTGCCGTCAAGGTGTCAGGGAGGCCTGGGCCATGGTGAAGACGCGGTACAAGAAGGCAGATCCAAACCACATCGCCGAGGTCGGACCTGTGGGGCCCGATGGGAATGAGATCCCTGTGAGCTTAGTGTACGGCCAAGTAGAGTTGGCCGCTAAGTATTCCCAACGGGACTGTAAATTAGACAGCCTGTTACACGGGATTGAGGAGGAGTACAGTCAGTCGATTTGATGATGTATTTAAAATGACATGTAAAATGCCTTCTAGCCGGATTGTAGATCGTTTGTCTTTGCCGACCTTTTCGCTTCAACCTCGGGACCCTAGAGTCCGGAGTGTGTCTGAATACCTTCTCGGTTATGAAAAAACCGGGGCATGCATGGAGACCAGGCGTAGGGGTCATTAGTGCTTTATCAGACAAGTGCCCAACTAGTTATGTTATATTACATGGTTAGTAATAAACATCTTCCAGGGAGAATAGTTCCGTTAAGGGTTCCTTTCCCTGGGAGGCATGCCCTAAAGTGCATGTCCGGACTGCGAAAAGAGCAGGAAAACATCTGGGGGCAGATAAATAAATGTGTGAAAAATCATCTTTCAAGTCACCGACCGAATATTCCCTTAAGAACGCTAGCTTTCGGCTTCACCCAGTCTGAGGTACACATCCGGCTGACCCGGCAGTAACAATCGCAGAGGTGCTCCCTTTACCTCCTAGCCGAACAATCGGGAACGTAGGGGTAAGCACAGGAGCCAGGCAACCCAGCTTGGCCAAAACTTAAGTCATATCGATGCATATAATGGTGAATAAAAGGTACATGTGGAAGTTTGACACATGTGCTGGGCATGAAGCCCGTATAAGTAAGCTTCTGTTAAAGAAGCCCCCAGGTATAATGAGTGCAGGTAGCACATCAAGTGTGTGCGAACAATGCGCAAATAGGCCCTCAAGGGCTTTTATGAAAAAGGTGGGAGAAAAGAGAGAAACAAAAGACAGCTGAAGTGTAAAAATGTGGACGGAGGAAGGAGACGAACTCTTAGTCCAGCGCTAGGCGTAGAATCTTCGGAGGCGGGCTGCGTTCCATGGGTTCGGCTTGAGTCGGTTGTCCGATGCATTTCGCAGACGGTATACTCCGCCGGTCAGGACTTGGTCGATGATGAAGGGACCTTCCCATTTGGGCTTGAGTTTGTCCTTTTTCTTTTTCGGCAGGCGTAGAACTAGTTCGCCAACATTGTAAGTTTTAGCCCGTACTTCTCTGCTTTGATATCTTCGAGCCTGCTGCTGATAGAATGCGGAATGGGCCTTCGCCACATCGCGTTCCTCCTCCAATGCGTCCAAGCTGTCCTGCTGATCCAGCTCAGCTTCTCTTTCTTCGTACATGCGCACTCGAGGTGAGTCATGAATTATGTCACAGGGCAAAACTGCCTCTGTGCCGTATACCATAAAGAATGGTGTGAATCCGGTAGTACGGTTTGGCGTGGTCCGCAGCCCCCAGAGTACGGAGTCAAGCTCCTCTACCCAGTGCGTGTTAGATTCCGTAAGGGACCGCACTAGTCTGGGCTTGATGCCGCTCATTATCAGACCATTTGCTCGCTCAACTTGACCGTTGGTTTGAGGATGATAGACTGAAGCGTAATCGAGCTTAATGCCCATATTTTTGCACCAGAGTTTCACCTCGTCGGCCGTGAAGTTTGTGCCATTATCGGTAATGATGCTTTGGGGGACGCCATAACGGTGTACTACCCCGGATATGAAGTCTATCACTGGTCCGGACTCAGCGGTTTTAATTAGCTTGGCCTCTATCCATTTGGTGAATTTGTCCACCATGACCAATAGGTACTTTTGCTTGTGGGTTCCCCCTTTAAGGGGTCCAACCATGCCAAGACCCCAGACCGCGAACGGCCAGGTAATGGGTATAGTTTTGAGGGCGGTGGGTGGCATATGGCTCTGATTAGCAAAGAGCTGACAACCGACGCATCTTTGGACTAAGTCTTGAGCATCTGCCCGGGCCGTCGGCCAATAAAATCCTGTACGGAAGGCCTTACCTACAAGGGCACGGGCTGCAGCGTGGTGTCCGCCTAGTCCGGCGTGAATTTCAGCTAGAAGATTTCGCCCTTCCTCTTCGGAGATGCACCTTTGAAGGACTTCGATTGTGCTTTTCTTATAGAGTTCTCCCTCATGGACCTTGTAGGCTTTAGATCGCCGAACTATGCAGCGGGCCTCATTTTGGTCTTCGAGAAGTTCCTGCCTAATTAAGTAGGCTAGGAATGGTTCTGTCCACAGGGCAATTACCGCCATTATTTCGTGGGCTGAAGGTGTTATTTCATCGGCTGAACCGCCGATTATGTCAGATTGTTCTGTGTTGGGTGGTGCGGTTGTTTCCGGGTTGTTGTTTCCGGACTTCTCTTCCCATAGTATGGATGGCTTAAAGAGCCGTTCCAGGAAGATGTTTGGAGGGACAGCGTCGCGTTTCGCGCCGATGCGTGCCAACACGTCGGCTGCTTGGTTATTATCCTGGGCTACGTGGTGGAATTCGAGTCCTTCGAACCGAGCTGACATTTTTAGGACAGCGTTTGTTGGGCAACATAGCAGAAATTCAAACTTTTCCTACGTGTCACCAAGATCTATCTATGGAGAGACCAGCAACGAGTAGAAAGAGAGTGCATCTACATACCCTTGTAGATCTCTAAGCGGAAGCGTTCAAGTGAACGGGGTTGAAGGAGTCGTTCTCGTCGTGATTCAAATCACCGATGATCAAGTGCCGAACGCACGGCACCTCCGCGTTCAACACACGTACAGCCCGGTGACGTCTCCCACGCCTTGATCCAGCAAGGAGAGAGGGAGAGGTTGAGGAAGACTCCATCCAACAGCAGCACAACGGCGTGGTGGTGGTGGAGGAGCGTGGCAATCCTGCAGGGCTTCGCCAAGCACCGCGGGAGAGGAGGAAGACTTGGGAGAGGGGAAGGGCTGCGCCAAAACTTCGTCTGAAGCTCCCATGCGTCTCCCCACTATATATAGGCGTGGAGGGGCTGGTTTCTTGCCCTCCAAGTCCATTGGGGCGTTGGCCAAGGTGGGAGGAAAGAAATCCCATCATTTCCTTCCCCACCGATTGTTATCCCCCCTTTTTAGGGATCTTGATCTTATCCCTTCGGGATATGATCTTATTCCTTCTAAGGGGGGATCTTGGTGCACCTTGACCAGGGGTGTGGGGCCTTGCCCCCACTACCCACGTTCATGTGGGTCCCCCCATGCAGGTGGGCCCCACTCCGGAACCTTCTAGAACCTTCCCGGTACAATACCGAAAAATCCCGAACATTTTCCGGTGGCCAAAATAGGACTTCCCATATATAAATCTTTACCTCCGGACCATTCCGGAACTCCTCGTGACGTCCGGGATATCATCCGGGACTCCGAACAACATTCGGTAACCACATACAAACTTCCTTTATAACCCTAGCATCATCGAACCTTAAGTGTGTAGACCCTACGGGTTCGGGAGACATGCAGACATGACCGAGACGTTCTCCGGTCAATAACCAACAGCGGGATCTGGATACCCATGATGGCTCCCACATGTTCCACGATGATCTCATCGGATGAACCACGATGTCAAGGACTTAATCAATCCCGTATTCAATTCCCTTTGTCTATCGGTATGTTACTTGCCCGAGATTCGATCATCGGTATCCAATACCTTGTTCAATCTCGTTACCGGCAAGTCACTTTACTCGTTCCGTAACACATCATCCCGTGATCAACTCCTTGGTCACATTGCGCATATGATGATGTCCTACCGAGTGGGCCCAGAGATACCTCTCCGTTTACACGGAGTGACAAATCTCAGTCTCGATCCGCATAAAACAATAGATACTTTCGGAGATACCTGTAGTGCACCTTTATAGTCACCCAGTTACGTTGTGACGTTTGATACACCCAAAGCACTCCTACGGTATCCAGGAGTTACACGCTCTCATGGTCAAAGGAAGAGATACTTGACATTGGCAAAGCTCTAGCAAACGAACTACACGATCTTTGTGCTAGGCTTAGGATTTGGTCTTGTCCATCACATCATTCTCCTAATGATGTGATCCCGTTATCAACGACATCCAATGTCCATAGCCAGGAAACCATGACTATCTGTTGATCACAACGAGCTAGTCAACTAGAGGCTCACTAGGGACATATTGTGGTCTATGTATTCACACGTGTATTACGATTTCCGGATAATACAGTTATAGCATGAATAAAAGACAATTATCATGAACAAGGAAATATAATAATAACACTTTTATTATTGCCTCTAGGGCATATTTCCAACAGTCTCCCACTTGCACTAGAGTCAATAATCTAGTTCACATCGCCATGTGATTAACACTCATAGGTCACATCGCCATGTGACTAATACCCAAGAGTTTTAGGTTTGATCATGTTGCTTGTGAGAGAGGTTTTAGTCAATGGGTCCGAACCTTTCAGATCCGTGTGTGCTTTACAAATCTCTATGTCATCTCCTAGATGTAGCTACCACGCTCTATTTGGAGCTATTCTAAATAACTGTTCTACTTGGAGCTATTCTAAATTGTTGCCCCATAATACGTATCCGGTATCTCTTCTTAGAGCTATCCGGATAGGTGTTAAGCTTGCATCGACGTAACCTTTACGACGAACTCTTTTACCACCTCCATAATCGAGAAAATTCCTTAGTCCACTAGTTACCAAGGATAACTTTAACCGCTGTCTGTGATCCATTCATGGATCACTCTTGTACCCCTTGACTGACTCATGGCAAGGCACATTTCAGGTGCGGTACTCAGCATGGCATACTGTAGAGCCTATGTCTTAAGCATAGGGGACGACCTTCGTCCTTTCTCTCTATTCTACCGAGGTCGAGCTTTAAGTCTTAACTTCGTACCTTACAACTCAGGCAAGAACTCCTTCTTTGACTGGTCCATCTTGAACACCTTCAAGATCATGTCAAGGTATGTGCTCATTTGAAAGTATTATTAAGCATTTTGATCTATCCTTATAGATCTTGATGCTCAATGTTCAAGTAGCTTAATCCAGGCTTTCATTGAAAAACACTTTCAAAATAACCCTATATGCTTTTCAGAAATTCTACGTCATTTCTGATCAACAATATGTCAACAACATATACTCATCAGAAATTCTATAGTGCTCCCACTCACTTCTTTGGAAATACAAGTTTCTCATAAACTTTGTACAAACCCAAAATCTTTGATCATCATCAAAGCATACATTCCAACTCCGAGATGCTCACTCCAGTCCTTAGAAGGATTGCTGGAGCTTTGCATACTTATTAGCATCTTTCGGGATTGACAAAACCTTCCGGTTGTATCACATACAACCTTTCCTCAAGAAAATCGTCGAGGAAACAATGTTTTGACATCCTATCTGCAAGATTTCATAAATAATGCAGTAATCGCTAATATAATTCCAACAAACTCTTAGCATCGCTACGAGTGAGAAAATCTCATCGTAGTCAACTCCTTGAATTTGTCGGAAAACATCTTAACGACAAGTCGAGCTTTCTTAATGGTAATTCTTACCATCATTGTCTGTCTTCCTTTTAAAATCCATCCGTACTCATTTGCCTTACGACCATCCAGCCGTTCTGCCAAAGTCTTCACTTTGTTTTCATACATGGATCCTCTCTCGGATTTTATGGCCTCAAGCCATTTATCGGAATCCGGGCCCACCATCGCTTCTCCATAGCTCGTAGGCTCATTGTTGTCTAGCAACATGACTTCCAAGACAGGATTATGTACCACTCTGAAGTAGTACGTATCCATGTCACCCTACAAGGTACGGTAGTGACTTGATCCGAAACTTCATGATCACTATCATAAGCTTCTACTTCAATTGGTGTAGGTGCCACAGGAACAACTTCCTGTGCCCTGCTACACACTTGTTGAAGTGATGGTTCAATAACCTCATCAAGTCTCCACCATCCTCCCACTCAATTCTTTCGAGAGAAACTTTTCCTCGAGAAAGTACCTGATTCTAGAAACAATCCCTTATTGCTTTCGGATCTGAGACAGGAGGTATACCCAACTGTTTTGGGTGTCCTATGAAGATGCATTTTATCCGCTTTGGGTTCGAGCTTATCAATCCTGAAACTTTTTCACATAAGCGTTGCAGCCCCAAACCTTTAAGAAACGACAACTTAGGTTTCTCTAAACCATAATTCATACGGTGTCATCTCAACGGAATTACGTGGTGCCCTATTTAAAATGAATGTGGTTGTCTCTAATGCCTAACCCATGGACAATAGTGGTAATTCGATAAGAGACATCATGGTACGCACCATATCCAATAGGGTGCAACTATGATGTTCGGACACACCATCACACTATGGTGTTCCAGGCGGTATTAATTGCGAAACAATTTCCACAATGTCTTAATTGTGTGCCAAAACTCGTAACTTAGATATTCACATCATAGACATTTTATCCTCTTGTCACAATGATCTTCTACTTCACTCTGAAATTACTTGAACCATTCAATAATTCAGACTTGTATTTCATCAAGTAAATATTCTCAACATCTACTCGAATCATCTGTGAAGTAAGATCATAACGATATTCACTGCATGCCTCAGCACTCATTGGATTGGATACATCAAAATGTGTTACTTCCAACAAGTTGCTATCTTGTTCCATCTTACTGAAAACGAGGCTTTTCAGTCATCTTGCCCATGTGGTATGATTTGCATATCTCAAGTGATTCAAAATCAAGTGAGTCCAAATGATCCATCTGCATGGAGTTTCTTCATGCGTATACACCAATAGACATGGTTCGCATGTCTCAAACTTTTCTAAAACGAGTGAGTCCAAAGATCCATCAACATGGAGCTTCTTCATGCGTTTTATACCATTATGACTTACATGGCAGTGCCACAAGTAAGTGGTACTATCATTACTATCTTATATCTTTTGGCATGAAAATGTGTATCATTACGATCGAGATTCAATAAACCATTCCTTTAGGTGCAAGACCATTGAAGGTTTTATTCAAATAAATAGAGTAATCATTATTCTCCTTAAATGAATAACCGTATTGCGATAGACATAATCCAATCATGTCTATGCTCAACGCAAGCACCAAATGACAATTATTCAGGTTTAATACTAATCTTGATGGTAGAGGGAGCGTGCGATGTTTGATCACATCAAACTTGGAAACACTTCCAACACATATCGTCAGCTCACCTTTAGCTAGTCTCCGTTTATTCCGTAGCTCTTTATTTCGAGTTACTAACACTTAGCAACCGAACCGGTATCTTATACCCTGGTGCTACTAGGAGTACTAGTAAAGTACACATTAACATAATCTATATCCAATATACTTCTATCGACCTTGCCAGCCTTCTTATCTACCAAGTATCTAGGGTAATTCTGCTCTAGCGGCTATTCCCCTTATCACAGAAGCACTTAGTCTCGGGTTTGGGTTCAACCTCGGGTTTCTTCACTGGTGCAGCAGCTGATTTGCTGTTTCATGAAGTATCCCTTCTTGCCCTTGCCCTTCTTGAAACTAGTGGTTTCACCAACCATCAACAATTGATGCTCCTTCTTGATTTCTACTTTCGCGGTGTCAAACATCGTGAATACCTCAAGGATCATCATGTCTATCCCTGATATGTTATAGTTCATCACGAAGCTCTAGCAGCTTGGTGGCAATGACTTTGGAGAAACATCACTATCTCATTTGGAAGATCAACTCCCACTCAATTCAAGTGATTGTTGCACTCAGACAATCTGAGCACAAGCTCAACGATTGAGATTTTCTCCCTTAGCTTGCAGGCTAAGAGAATCGTCGGAGGTCTTATACCTCTTGACGTGAGCACGAGCCTGAAATCCCAATTTCAGCCCTCGAAACATCTCATATGTTCCGCGATGTTTCGAAAACGTCTTCGGTGCCTCTACTTAAACCATTTAACTGAACTATCACGTAGTTATCAAAACGTGTATGTTCGATGTTCGAAACATCCACAAACGACGTTTGGGGTTCAGCACACTGAGCAGTGCATTAAGGACATAAGCTTTCTACTGTCCGCATAATCGCTACTGTCAACTTTCAACTATATTTTCTCTAGGAACATATCTAAACATTGGAACTAAAGCGCGAGCTACGACATAATTTGCAAAAGGTTTTTTGACTATGTTCAGGATAATTAAGTTCATCTTATGAACTCCCACTCAGATAGACATCCCTCTGGTCATCTAAGTGATTACATGATCCGAGTCAACTAGGCCGTGTCCGATCATCACGTGAGACGGACTAGTCATCATCGGTGAACATCTTCATGTTGATCGTATATACTATACGACTCATGCTCGACCTTTCGGTCTCCGTGTTCCGAGGCCATGTCTGTACATGCTAGGCTCGTCAAGTTAACCCTAAGTGTTTTCGCTGTGTAAAACTGTCTTACACCCGTTGTATGTGAACGTAAGAATCCATCACACCCGATCATCACGTGGTGCTTAGAAGCGACGAACTGTAGCAACGGTGCACAGTTAGGGGAGAACACTTCTTGAAATTTTGTAAGGGATCATCTTATTTACTACCGTCGTCCTAAGTAAACAAGATGCATAATCATAATAAACATCACATGCAATTATATAGTTGTGACATGATATGGCCAATATCATATAGCTCCATTGATCTTCATCTTCGGGGCTCCATGATCATCTTATCACCGGCTTGACACCATGATCTCCATCATCATGATCTCCATCATCGTGTCTTCATGAAGTTGTCACGCCAACGACTACTTCTACTTCTATGGCTAACGTGTTTAGCAATAAAGTAAAGTAAGTTACATGGCGTTGTTCAATGACACGCAGGTCATACAATAAATTAAGACAACTCCTATGGCTCCTGCCGGTTGTCATACTCATCGACATGCAAGTCGTGAATCCTATTACAAGAACATGATCAATCTCATACATCACATATCATTCATCACATTCTACTTGGCCATATCACATCACATAGCATACCCTGCAAAAACAAGTTAGACGTCCTCTAATTGTTGTTGCATGTTTTACGTGGCTGCTATGGGTTTCTAGCAAGAATGTTTCTTACCTACACAAGACCACAACGTGATATGCCAATTGCTATTTACCCTTCATAAGGACCCTTTTCAACGAATCCGTTCCGACTAAAGTGGGAGAGACTGGCACCCGCTAGCCACCTTATGCACCAAGTGCATGTCAATCGGTGGAACCTGTCTCACGTAAGAGTACGTGTAAGGTCGGTCCGGGCCGCTTCATCCCACAATACCGTCGAAACAAGATTGGACTAGTAACGGTAAGCATATTGAACAAAATCAACGCCCACAACTACTTTGTGTTCTACTCGTGCAAAGAATCTACGCAATAAACCTGGTTCTGATACCACTGTTGGGGAACGTAGCAGAAATTCAAAATTTTCCTACGTGTCACCAAGATCTATCTATGGTGAGACCAGCAACGAGTAGAAAGAGAGTGCATCTACATACCCTTGTAGATCGCTAAGCGGAAGCGTTCAAGTGAACGGGGTTGAAGGAGTCGTTCTCGTCGTGATTCAAATCACCGATGATCAAGTGCCGAACGCACGGCACCTCCGCGTTCAACACACGTACAGCCCAGTGACGTCTCCCACGCCTTGATCCAGCAAGGAGAGAGGGAGAGGTTGAGGAAGACTCCATCCAACAGCAGCACAACGGCGTGGTGGTGGTGGAGGAGCGTGGCAATCCTGCAGGGCTTCGCCAAGCACCGCGGGAGAGGAGGAAGACTTGGGAGAGGGGAAGGGCTGCGCCAGAACTTCGTCTGAAGCTCCCATGCGTCTCCCCACTATATATAGGCGTGGAGGGGCTGGTTTCTTGCCCTCCAAGTCCATTGGGGCGTTGGCCAAGGTGGGAGGAAAGAAATCCCATCATTTCCTTCCCCACCGATTGTTATCCCCCCTTTTTAGGGATCTTGATCTTATCCCTTCGGGATATGATCTTATTCCTTCTAAGGGGGGATCTTGGTGCGCCTTGACCAGGGGTGTGGGGCCTTGCCCCCACTACCCACGTTCATGTGGGTCCCCCCATGCAGGTGGGCCCCACTCCGGAACCTTCTAGAACCTTCCCGGTACAATACCGAAAAATCCCGAACATTTTCCGGTGGCCAAAATAGGACTTCCCATATATAAATCTTTACCTCCGGACCATTCCGGAACTCCTCGTGACGTCCGGGATCTCATCCGGGACTCCGAACAACATTCGGTAACCACATACAAACTTCCTTTATAACCCTAGCGTCATCGAACCTTAAGTGTGTAGACCCTACGGGTTCGGGAGACATGCAGACATGACCGAGACGTTCTCCGGTCAATAACCAACAGCGGGATCTGGATACCCATGATGGCTCCCACATGTTCCACGATGATCTCATCGGATGAACCACGATGTCAAGGACTTAATCAATCCCGTATTCAATTCCCTTTGTCTATCGGTATGTTACTTGCCCGAGATTCGATCATCGGTATCCAATACATTGTTCAATCTCGTTACCGGCAAGTCACTTTACTCGTTCCGTAACACATCATCCCGTGATCAACTCCTTGGTCACATTGCGCATATGATGATGTCCTACCGAGTGGGCCCAGAGATACCTCTCCGTTTACATGGAGTGACAAATCCCAGTCTCGATCTGCATAGAACAATAGATACTTTCGGAGATACCTGTAGTGCACCTTTATAGTCACCCAGTTACGTTGTGATGTTTGATACACCCAAAGCACTCCTACGGTATCCAGGAGTTACACGCTCTCATGGTCAAAGGAAGAGATACTTGACATTGGCAAAGCTCTAGGAAACGAACTACACGATCTTTGTGCTAGGCTTAGGATTGGGTCTTGTCCATCACATCATTCTCCTAATGATGTGATCCCGTTATCAACGACATCCAATGTCCATAGCCAGGAAACCATGACTATCTGTTGATCACAACGAGCTAGTCAACTAGAGGCTCACTAGGGACATATTGTGGTATATGTATTCACACGTGTATTACGATTTCCGGATAATACAGTTATAGCATGAATAAAAGACAATTATCATGAACAAGGAAATATAATAATAACACTTTTATTATTGCCTCTAGGGCATATTTCCAACAGCGTTATGATAGGCTGCCATTTTCGGATCCTTGGCATCAAAGTCTCCATTTACTTGGGATATTGCAAGGTTTGAATCCCCACGCACCTCTAGGCGTTGAATACCCATGGAGATTGCCATCCGGAGACCATGTAGGAGGGCCTCGTATTCGGCTGCATTGTTGGAGTCCGTGTACATTATCTGAAGTACGTATTGGACTGTGTCTCCGGTTGGGGACGTCAGTACGACGCCAGCCCCCAAGCCGGCCAACATTCTGGAGCCGTCGAAATGCATAATCCAATTGGAGTATGCGCCATACTCTTTAGGAAGTTCGGCTTCGGTCCATTCAGCGAAGAAGTCAGCCAAGACTTGCGACGTTATAGCTCGCCGAGGTTTATAAGTTATGTCAAATGGTAAGAGCTCAATGGCCCATTTTGCAATCCTGCCCGTTGCGTCGCGGTTGTTTATAATGTCGTTGAGGGGCACTTCGTAGGCCACTGTTATCGAACACTCTTGAAAGTAGTGTCGGAGCTTCCAGGATGCCATGAACACCGCGTACGCTATCTTTTGATAATGCGGGTACCGGGACTTGCAGGGAGTTAAGACAGTGGATACGTAGTACACTGGTTTTTGAATAGGAAATTTATGCCCTTCTGTTTCTCGTTCGGCGACGAGCACCGCGCTTACAACTTGATGTGTTGCCGCGATATATAACAACATTGGTTCGCCCAGTTTAGGCGCAGCCAGGACCGAATTTGTTGCCAATATGGCTTTTATTTCTTCGAGTCCAGCAGTGGCAGCATCCGTCCACTCGAAGTGTTTGGTGCGCCTGAGGAGGCCATAGAGGGGCAATGCCTTTTCTCCCAAACGGGAGATGAAGCGGCTTAGAGCCGCCACGCATCCAGTCAATTTTTGTATTTGTTTGAGGTCTTTTGGAATATCCAGCTGTGACAGAGCTCGGATCTTGGCTGGGTTTGCTTCAATTCCTCTACTGGATACAATGAAGCCCAGGAGCTTTCCGGCTGGTACGCCGAAAACGCATTTTTCCGGATTCAGCTTAATGTCATATGCTCCGAGGTTGTCGAATGTGAGCCTCAAATCGTCTACTAGGGTTTCGACGTGTTTGGTCTTGACGACCACATCGTCTATGTATGCCTCTACTGTTTTGCCGATCTGGGTAGCCAGACATGTCTGAATCATGCGCTGATATGTTGTGCCGGCATTTTTGAGTCCGAAGGGCATCGTGTTGAAACAGAATGGTCCATATGGGGTAATGAATGCCGTTGCGGCTTGGTCCGCCTCCGCCATCTTGATTTGATGGTAACCGGAGTATGTGTTGAGGAAGCACAATGAATCGTGCCCTGCAGTAGCATCGATTATCTGATCGATACGGGGAAGGGGGAAAGGATCCTTTGGACAAGCCTTATTGAGGTCTTTAAAATCGACACATAGGCGCCAAGATTTGTCCTTCTTTGGTACCATTACCAGGTTTGCTAGCCAGTCCGGATGTTTGATGTCTCTGATGAATCTGGCTTCTAATAGTTTGGCTAGCTCTTCTCCCATTGCCTGTCTTTTGGGTTCGGAAAATCATCGAAGAGCCTGTTTGACTGGCTTGAATCCTTTTAGGATGTTTAGGCTGTGTTATGCCAATCTGTGTGGGATTCCTGTCATATCTGAAGGGTGCCAGGCAAAGATGTCCCAATTTTCCCGAAGGAATTCTCGCAGTGCGGCGTCTACATCAGGGTTTAACTGTGCCCCAATGGAGGCCATCTTTGTTGGGTCCGTTGGATGGACCTGGAATTTGACTATTTCGTCCGCTGGTTTAAAAGAGGTGGACTTGGATCTCTTATCGAGTATCACATCGTCCCTGTTCACCGTAGAGCGCAGCGCGGTGAGTTCTTCCGCCGCTAGTGCTTCGGATAGTGCCTCTAGGGCTAATGCGGCTGTCTTGTTTTCGGCGCGGAGTGCTGTGTCCGGATCACTGACGAGAGTGATTATTCCGCCGGGCCCGGGCATCTTAAGCTTCATGTACCCGTAATGGGGTATGGCTTGAAAAATTCTGAATGCCTCTCGTCCTAATATAGCGTGATATCCGCTGCTGAATGGGGCCACTTGGAACGTGACCTCCTCGGACCTGTAATTGTCCGGCGAGCCGAACACCACATCGAGTGTGATTTTTCCTATGCAGCGTGCTTCCCGGCTAGGGATTATTCCTCTAAAGGTTGTGCTGCTTCGCTGAATGCGGCTCCAGTCTATTTCCATTTTTTGAAGAGTTTCCTCGTAGATGAGGTTTAATCCGCTGCCGCCATCCATGAGTACCTTGGTAAGACGAAAGCCGTCCACTATTGGACTGAGGACCAATGCGGCTGGTGCCCGGGCTGTTCGGAATTTAGGTTCGTCGCTGGCGTTGAAGGTGATGGCCGTGGAACTCCATGGATTTGTTGTTGCTACTTGGTAGACTTCGGCGAGGCTGCGGATTGTTCGTGTCCGCATATTATTTGATGCGAAAGTCTCGAAGACTATTGACACCGTACTGGTACTATTAGAGTGGTTCTCTGCGGTTAGAAGCTCTTCGCCACTTTTGGCCATCTGCCGCAATATCCAACATGCTCGAAGGCTATATGTTGGAGTGGCGCCTTCTGTACTTTGAATTTTACAGGGTCCGCTGAGCCACCCCTCCAGTACGGTTTTGTGCCCTTTATGGGGTTTTTGCTTTTTCGTTTTTGTACCTGGTGCCGGAGTATGGTGCACCCTTTTGTTTCGGACTAGGGTTGTATTCGGAGCCGGATTGTCCCAAAACTTAGTTTCGGTTTTCCGGGAACTCTCCATCGCACAGTACTTACGTACTATGGACGCCAGGTCGGCGAATCGTGTAATTTCACGATGACTTACGGCGTTCAAGATTCCCTTGTCCGTGCAATTATTGCGGAAAATTGAAATTGCGCTTTCCTCACGGCAGTCTTTTATCCTGTCCATAACCAGGAGGAATCTGGCCCAGTAATGATGTACTGTTTCAGCGGGCTCTTGCCGGATTTGAGATAGACCGCGTATGTTTGGGTGGGTGGGTGGAATTGAGTCCGGAACCCTACCCATCTCGAGGCTCAAGGGCCGGAAAGTTTCCGAATTTGGAAGCTTGGATTGGTGGACGTTGTCCAACGAGTCTAGTCCGATGCCTGACTTTAGGTTCAGTGCTTGATCGACGTCCGTCCCTCCGCGGAAATCCGGCATGGAGGGTTCGGGAGTCCTGACATAACTAGTTTTTAATACAGAAGAGGAGCCGCCGCTTTGTTCCTCTACCACCGCAACGTGGTGGGCAACCTGGGAGAGTTAATCTCTCTCAGATCGGTTTTAAGCCCGATCTGGTTGTAGTCTGTAGCGACTCCCAGGGCGGTGATGCGATCCAAGAGCTCATTTACGGAAGAGAGCTCCATTGGATCCAGCTGCTCGACGAATTCCGAGTTGACGTGAAGATTGCTTTCGATGACCCGAGAGGTCATCATCGAAGCGGTGGCCGAACGGGCGGTCATGAGAAAACCGCCTAGCTGGATAGTTTGGCTGGCGGCCAAAGCTCCTTCGGTGATGGTACCGTCTTTAAAGACGGGAAGAGGCATCCTTCCTAATCGTGACGGCACAGAGGAACTCTCAATGAAAGCACCAATGTCGGTGTCAAAACCGGCGGATCTCGGGTAGGGGGTCCCGAACTGTGCGTCTAGGCGGATGGTAACAGGAGACAAGGGACACGATGTTTTTACCCAGGTTCGGCCCCTCTCGATGGAGGTAAAACCCTACTCCTGCTTGATTAATATTGATGATATGGGTAGTACAAGAGTAGATCTACCACGAGATCAAGGAGGCTAAACCCTAGAAGCTAGCCTATGGTATGATTGTTGTAATGGTTGTTCGTCCTACGGACTAAAACCCTCCGGTTTATATAGACACCGGAGAGGGCTAGGGTTACACAGAGTCGGTTACAATGGTAGGATATCTACATATCCGTATTGCCAAGCTTGCCTTCCACGCCAAGGAAAGTCCCATCCGGACACGGGACGAAATCTTCAATCTTGTATCTTCATTGTCTTGGAGTCCGGCTGATGATGATAGTCCGGCTATCCGGACACCCCCTAGTCCAGGACTCCCTCAATATCCTTCTTCGGGATGAAGTAGTCATGCATTGTAGGACCGGACGCCATGGTAAAAAACGATCAAATATAGTCTTGCGCATCCGAAAACGCTGGTGAAAATGGTCAATGAATAGTGCATCGGGGGCAAAGTAATCAGCTATCGGTGTCAAATGCCCGCGCGCCACGTTGCGGTTGAGAACTAGATGACCCCTAATCGAGCCTTTGAAATTGAGAACATGCTCCTCGGCACGCTCCGCGTCTTCAAGGACCGCCTGGATCAACACCGTCTCATCAGAGTACTCCTCATCTGACAAGCCATCGGACGACTCAGCATACTGCTCGTATATGTACTCCAAATCTGAATCCATTGCTACAAAGAAGAAGGGACAACTGTTTTCAGCTCTGGCGATTCATCAAATAGTTGCCGGGCATGGTGAGAATATCAGTAGCGAGTAGTACCTGGCGAGGCGGTCGGAGGACGGGGGTTGAATGGAGACAGAGGAGAAGTGACTAGGAGCCGTCCTGGAGCGCCGGAGGTGATGGAGACGCAGAGTTCTGGTAGGGGTGTGGCGTGGTGCTCGAGGTGGTGGAGCGGCGGCAGAAGCAAGAGAAAAAGAAGGAAGGAGAGAAAATGAGGAGGATGGAGTCGCGGGGTCCAAGAAGGTTTTGGGTGAGCCTGGGGTGTCGAAAAGTGACGTTTCGGGTGTCCGGACTCCCTCAATGCTCCGCCACTTTTGTCTCTGGTTTGCAGGAGAAATCGCATCCGGACCGTCTTGCAGACCGATACAGACCCGCGTTAGATGGCTTCCGCGGTCCTTGCAGCACAGTCTGGACGAATGCGGGTGGTTTGTGGGTCCATTTTGGAGATGCCCTTACTCCTTACTCTGATTCTTAAAAGATGTACGTGGACGTGCAGTCGTGGAGCTCAGACTACTACCAACATGAACTACTACCCAAAGATGCTTGAATTTGGAGCACCTAAAGTTTTTTTTTTGTGAAAATAGCATGAACCACTACAAGATGCATGAATTTAGCATTCTTGAAGGATTATCTCCCCGGCCTCCGCATTAGATGCACATGTTCATTTTTATATTAAGCGTAGTATCAAATAAAACCAATCACAGTCAAATCATTACAAGATATATGAAGTTACATCTACGACTAAATCGACTTTTCACCCGGCAACACCATTAAGAATAAATGTCCTCACATCATCATCGTCATGTGCGGTTGGAGATGGGCAGGACAAGGATTTTCATGCTGATTGCCGAGACCAGTCAATGAAGACCAGCACATCAGTAAATAGACAATGCCTCCAACAAAGTAGTTGTCGGATATCGGGTTCTGGCAAAACCCTTAAGGTTCGAACTCTGGGGTGCGCACAAAGATCTTCTCCCTACCGAAACACGCCCAACACCTCGCCGTGATTCTAAGCTAGCACGATGAACAACACAAGAGACGCAAGATTTATACAGGTTCGGGCCACTGTTGTGGTGTAATAACCTACTCCTGTCTGTGGTGTGGTGGATTGCCTCTTGGGCTGATGATGAACAGTACAGAGGAAGAACAGCCTCGCGAGGAGAGGTGTTCTTGTGGTGGTGGTGTGGATGAACCTCCCTCCTTCTTCTACGGTGGTGGCTATCTCTATTTATAGAGGCCCTGGTCCTTTTTCCAAATATTGAGTGGGAAGGAAGCCAACAACGGCCATTTTAAAAGGGGACATCTAGTACAAGCTATCCTGACTAAAGGTGGTCTTCGACTGCCAAAGACACTGGTGATGACGCCGTCTTGGGCTCGACAGTGACCTCCGTCCTGCCGCTCTGCTGGTCCTGGTCTTGCTGCACTGATATGAAAACCTTTGCTTGACGCCTCGGTACTCCACGCCTGCGCTTGCCCCCTTTGCACCAAAAAGGAAACGAGGACACTGTGCGGGCTGGCGCCCGCCTGGTCTTGATCGTCATGGCTTGCGTCATGAGCACCTCGCGAGGTACCCCTCGCCTTAATCTCTCCGCCTCCTCGCGAGCCTGCCTAGTGAGGCCTCCCCTGAGGAGGCCTTGTGTCGGCCGCCCCGCGAGGCTCGACCCCTCGCGAGGGTCTTGAACTTGGGTTGATGAAGATGTGCCGTACTGGGCCACTAGTGAGCCACGCTGCAGGTCGCAGGCAGGCAAGTCTGGGGACCCCCGTTCCCAGAACGCCGACAGTAGTGACGCAAGTTTGTGGCTGCCGAGCCTGGTTAATATAGGTGAAGACATGGTTTTTCATCTGGGGCATGAAGCAATGTTTCAGTTGGTATCTTGATGACAAATCATTCAATAGTCATGTCTTCCAGTACTTCATGCCACACCAAAACGGCATTAGCAGATTGGTGAGACGCCTTCCCACTTTAGACCACCCCTGCGACCATTAGGGGCGCCCTTGCCTCATCATGGAACGCACATGTAACATTATACATCCATCATTCTATCGGAGCCGCCATCCAATCCGTGCTAGATACTGACGGGGAACCGCCAGTGCACCCGTTACTCATCAGTTCCAGACGTGTTGTTGCTCCGTGAACCTACGCATGTGATGCCCACTGCCCTCACACTAGACGAAAATGTCCATTCTATCGCCAGTAAGCGCCCACAACACCGCACATGAGCATCTCCGTTGTGCCTTTAGATATGTCGATGAGCCTGCAAATGCGCCGCGACTTCCCTTGATCTCTTTGTCTCTGTGTTCGAGGTGCCCACCCCCACCACAATGAGCAGCGGAGGCCGCTGCCTCCACCATGACTAGTCCTCAAAGTATCCGGGCATTGCCGCCCGCGTCGCCGTGGAAAATGGAGTTTGTCACCACCGCTAGTGCCATCGCGAAGCATGTAGTTTGTGCATGTTCACTGCCACCGGCATGACCACCTGCACCGTCTCCTGCGACTAGTGTACCACATGACATGGGATGAATGTTGGAGGGAAGAGGGGATGGGAGAGGTCGTCTCCGTCATGCCACCAACACCGCTACATCCAAGGGAGAGATCAAAATATTTAATCACCCAAATACTAACTTAGAGCATCTTTAGTCATCCCGATAATTTAATTCATCATCCTTCAATTCCTCATATTTTAGGGAATTAAACTTTTGTCCATCTAGGTTGTCCCTCAAAACTTAATCTCCCCAAAAAATATTTTCTAGTTCATCCAAACTTTTGCATACAAATTCCATTTGAACATATATATTCACAACATATTAATTCGAAACACGAGAAATCTAATGCACACCAAATTTAATGTTTTCAAACTCAAACATTCAATTTCAAACACAACAAACAGTTCAAATAAACTAATACTCCAAAATAATACATGATAAATACACAAGAATAAACTGTTCTAGGAAGTTGTCAATGGTGCTCAACAAGATCTTGTTGGAGTTGGTTGTGAGCTTCTTAGCCCTCAACAAGATCTTAATGATTTTGAGTTGGCATCGGTCAGGCATGCATATGAAAACACACGCATGGGCCGCTTTAATCTTGAACAATGGGCTTGTACTTGGTTCTCCCACTGAATTCCTTCTTAGTTTAAACTAAGGATCATGTTGCTCCATGTCTCTTGCAATGGTGTTGAAGAGATCATGGTCCATCCGGAATCATCTCAAAAATAGTTGGGGGGATACCTTACATTCTGTATGAAGTAACCGCTCACTAGATCGTCATGAACCTATCTAGATGAATTCAGATGCAGCCAATTTGAGAACCATGCCCCGGTCTACTAGTATCATCCTCTTGAATGATAACGATGACTGCCAACTAGAAATTGTTATCCTCTTGTTCTCCCTCCTCCAGCGAAGAATAATCGAAGTACATCTCCCACAACCTACTAATCTACATATCTGAGTGTTTCATGATTGATTTTGAGAAGATACTCGATGAACAACAGAGAAAACAGTGGTAAAAGCCATTGGGAAAATTGCCAAACACCTTGTGTGTGGAAAGGGTCGGAGCAACGACGGCTGACGAAGGAACTCTGGCCAGGGATGAACAGCGGCAGAGGACAACGGGACGATGCCTAATAGGCCAAAATGCTCTTCCTCGGTGGGTAGGCAACACACATGGCCTATATGTAGGGGCTCTAATGGGGGTGGCGGCAGTGGTCAACTTTGTCGATTCCAGCACCGTCGGCTAACTATGGCTCACGCTTGAGCCTTCTACACCATCTCCAAGGAAAGGCGGTTTGATTCGCGACGAACATGGACCTCAACGGTGACGAACGGTCGTGCCAGCTGCAAAAATACTGATTTCGATATCAGTGAGCGAAAAGAAGGTGTGAGAGAAGGCGACGGGGATACAGGTGAGGGGAGAAGGCGATAGTATTGCCGTCAAGGGGACGACGGGATGGCGAGAGGCGTGCTGATCGGTGGGCCGGCACAGAGAAGAAGTTCGAGAGACCACCTAAATTTTCTATGAAAGTGGTGTTGGTAGAGAAGAAAATGGGCTAGAAGGCTGAGACATGGGCGATGAAAATTTCTACTTTTGAGTGATTAATGGTTTAGTGCAGGGCAAAGGAGATGAAGGAACCCCTAGCAGCCATCACAAGGAATTCCTCCAGATGCCATCTTGGCGTTTGGAGGTGGGAGGACCTCGGATCTTCAAGAAATTTAGAATTTTTGTCAACATCTCGTAGTCATAGTTGTCTTATGCGAATAAATTACTATATTTCTTTGTGCCGGTGCAGTGAAGACAGAGTGTTATATGTCCTTGCAGAGCCGATTATTTGGACCTGACGAGTTTATGTTATTGTGTCACATTGCTTTTGTTGGTCTGATTTTGTGTGGAGTTGAAATATTTCCACGATATTATGGTGTTTCTTTTTTGGTTTGATGCCTTGCACTTTTATGGGATCATCCATGGCCCAAGCACGTCCATCGCTCATGAGTTTTCATTTGTTGACGTGTCCAAGAGATTTTATTGTAATTCACAATTGTAAGAGTGAATTTGTGATTTTTTTTAGATCTTGTATCCAAATCAATGTACTTGTAGTTGGTTTGTGTATGAATAAAGGTAGACGTGTTTATCAGAACAAAAAGGATTAATGGTTCGGGGGATAGACTAGGCGAGGCTTAATTTTGTAAATAACAAACTTTTGGACTAAATGTGAATTTTTGGAGGGAATTTTGCTATATTATTTTTCGGAAAATCTCGTAAATATGATCACAAAATCAGAAATTGCAAAAATATAACAACATCATTGCTATCCCAATGAAAATATTAAGCGTTTTAACTCTTGGATGGGCCCGGGGTTGTCGCTCGAGGAGGAAAAGACTGCTTAGTTGCCAGCGAGGACGAAAATATCTTTTAGAGCACGCTTAATAGTATAGTCAACAACCGACTATATGAAATTGCCATATCATATATAGACAATCTAATATCCAACATGTATAGTAGCTAGTTGCTAAGTAGTAGTACTTTATGAATACATTTCCCACCTTACACTCTCACAATGTCTCTTAGAGTACGTGCTGCTGCCGCCTGTTAATCCATAGCCCGCTTCTCTTCTCTCTCATCTAACTCAGCAGAAATATAATGGTTTAATTTTTACAGGATATTGACTGTACTTTATTATATTTGCTCTTAGTTGGACACAACTAGAAAGAGAACTTTTCCTTGCCCACGCCAACCAAAAGGTCACGCAGGGCTATAGTAAACCATGCAAACTCGCATTTATACATTCCATCACACTAGAGTTCCCTTGGCCGAATCGACACAGGAGAATTCATTCGAACGAAAAAGGACTCGAACCGTGCATTGTGGAGGCCGAACTTCGCCGTTCAATCCACACCGACTGCCGCACGTCTATGTCACACTCGGTGATAAAAATTCCAAATTACCCGCACCCATCTACTCAGTTAGATGCCGCCATCCTCCTAGACTTTGACCCGCATCGTATTGCTGTCGTTGACCTCATGCACCACAATCTGTGCCATCCGCGGGCATGGACCATTTGTTGCCAACTTCGGTGTCACCTCGACGCGTTCATCGGAATTCAGTTCCGACTTGAACTTTCCGTGTCACTTTGTTGGTATCATCCTTAGGAGTTCATATCAGTGAGCCTCCGGTCAACCCGGTCCACGAAGCTCTCTTATTGCCACCATGAACTGAATGTCGATCATCAACATTAGCTTGTTTGATAATCCAGTGGCAACACTAGGAATATGGACAATGTCCCGACTCCTCGAAATAGGTTTTCGCCTCACTTTATATATAAACAACAACGATCAAAGTACACGGACAAGCAATACAAGGTGGAGGGGTAGCCCTCTTACAAAGAGGATCTCAAGGTACATGAATCACGCAGAACGCACGTACTATGTTGTCGAAGAAGAACACAAGGAGGACGGTGTAGAACGTCACATTATGCCCTAACACACCTAAGCTCCACGAACAACGCCCTCGGGAGGAAAGACGGCACGAAGCGTCGCCGTTGCCGAGTCCGACAAGGACATGGATTTTCACTAGGAAACCTCACTCGGAGAGGAGAAACATCTTCAAAAACAGATTGGTGCCTACGAGCGGCGGCGGCGGCGGCACCAAGGCCCGGAGCTTCCACTTAGCAGCTCACACATCCCACCATGAGGTCTTCAGGACAACCGCGACGAGCTCAGACTCCTAGATCTAGATCTGGGCATCACCACTACCACCGACAGAGGACGAGCGCAGGCCACCCGATGCTACCCCCTCACCGTCCACATGACCAAGAAGGAAAGCCACGGCCACCGTCATAGCGTCCTCCGGAGAGCCAACCATGTGGTACACCATCCGAGGTCACCTCCCTAGCATGCAGGGTCCGAAACACCGCCAACCACCACCTTCCTGACAACCCACCATGGTAGAAGGAGCGGACGCCTCTCCATCCACTCCTAGCCTGACATCAGCTGACAATTCCGGGTCAACACCTGCACCATAGGAAGCTCCAAAACTTGCGTCCCCAACTAGTCCTGGTGGACCTGGAGGGACACGAACCAGTGACTGCCGACGGTCGTCGTCGAGCGAGCCTCGTACCTATCCCTCTAGCTTGGACCAGGCAAGCTCGCACAACGCCACATCTGTGGCCTACGATGTTGATCCGACGGCTAGTGTCACGATGTCACTACCACCACCAACACCCACCATC
>NC_041385.1:249918738-249925145 GCF_002162155.2 Triticum dicoccoides
AGGCATATCCCGTCCCAACCTCGCCTTCCCGGAGCGCTAGCTCCGACCCGCCCGGGCCACAGTCTATCTCGCCCCGAGAACGACCCCTAGTCGAAACTATCAAGTATGGCCGACACGCAACCCGCATGCCACCAATCCGACCCAAGGAGAATAGAGACCCCCGCAACCTGCCCTCTCTAGGAACACCATGAATAGAACCACATCTATCGTGATCCCTACATAACACGCCTCCACCATGGGATCCGCTGTAGCCGACAGCCGCCGAACCCCGCCGCGGTCAATGACATGCTCAAGCCCTTCCGACCCTTCCATGTGGCTTCATCTGATCTGAAGACCACCAAGCCACGGGACAAGGAGAAGCATTCAGGGGCAGGGAGGGGAGGAGGACTGCCTACGTCGCGTTGAGCCGCCATGGCCTCATGCCTGGCTCGAGACCGACGCCGCCCGGCGTGCACCGACTGCCGTGAAACGGACGTTGCGCCGCCACGCCAGATCCACACGCAATCGACGCCGCCGAGCTCCCGCGTGCCGCCATGCAGCCACCACGGACCCATCATGCACCCACTCCACTGGCGCAACCGCACAGGAGGCCGTCGTTGCCGCGTCCCGTGTGAGAGCGTCGAGCCACCATGTTCCAATGCTGCCGATGATGGCTAGGCTTTGCCCGGCGGCACCTCCCGGCGGCGGCGAGGAGGAGAAAGCGGGGAGGGAAGACGGGGGATGGCGGCGCGCTAGGGTTCGCTCGGTCTCTCGCGGGAGAGACGTAGATGAAAAGGGGAATGTTTTTTTTTTCAAGCTCACCGATTCCAAACTCCCACTAGCTGTGTTGTCCTGACTCTTCATGGTTGGTGGCATCTAATAGTATATTACTCCCTCCATCTCATAATATAAGAGAGTTTTTGGCACTATACTAGTGTCAAAAACACTCTTATATTATGGGACAGAGGGAGTAGTGGATAGTGCGGGTAATTGGCAAATTTCTCAGGTAGGGTTGCACAGGTTGCTGTAGATTCAAACCGCGAAATTTGACCTCCACGATGCATGTTTTGAGATCTTTCTTTGTCTTAATGGATTCTCCTTAGCCATGCGGCCCCGATGATGGTAGGGTAAGGTTGTCAGAATCGTGATTCTCTGATATGATTCTATGACTTTACGATCCTAACTAACCCATCTGATTCTACGACTTTAGTTCATAGAATCTATGTTTCTACGATGCTGATAGTGAAGATTCTACGATTTGCAATCCTTTCATCGGAGCTCCGATCCGATTCAAAATCGCGATTCTGACAACCTTCAACCATTGGAGCTTCAGAGCGGGGATGAACATGTGTGAGTCTACATGGTTTATTTTGCATGTGTCGCCTCACTACTAGGGAAAACCCTATCAGTAGCGCCGGTATTTTGCCTATCAGTAGTGCGGGATGACACGCTACTGATAAGGCGCTACAGCTAATGTATAGCAGTAGCGCATGTCATCCCACGCTACTGCTATACATGGCTAGCAGTAGCAAGCTTTATTTCAGAGAGCTGCTGCTAATATCTGCAGCGCTTTTTAGCAGGAAGCGCTACTGGTAAGGGAGCGCTACTGCTAACTTTATTCCCCTCGCTAATGCTAGTTTTATTAGTTTCTGTTTTTTTTCTGCATATTTGTTTTGTATTTGAATAGGCTTTATACAATAATCTTTAGCATATCATGTACATACAAATGTAATCATAGCATATACATACAAATAGTCTCATCAAATCATGTCATCATCATAATCATTATCCAACACAAAGTGGTCTCTCGTCATCATCTCGAAAATAGCAATACAAGTCTCGATTACTTGCAACTACATCGTCATCCATCTAAACAATGATATACGCGAGAAGAGCTATCACTATGAGTGAGAGCGGAACTATGCAGTACATGAGTTCGTATCCCTCTCTCGCATTAGCGTGAACCTAAACTAACTACTGACTGTCGCTTGGAAACCAGAAACTAGTACACCTGGGTCTGACACTCCGGTCAATCGTCGTATATATACTCTTGGCATAGCACTTCTTCGCCATCGATGATCTATGCACCTGCATCGTCACATGAATCGATGATATGCAACATATATAGTTGAGCAACAGAAAGAGACAGACTTGGCAAAAATAGAAGCAACATATCATAAGCATAAATAATAAAGTTTATCATACCCTATATGCCCTAACTAGAGTGATCTTCGATAGTCGAGGAGGATGGTTTAATTACATCACAAATAAAGTTTTGTCGTGCATAACTCAAAGTTTTTTCATGCAGAAAGTATGGACTAAACGGACACATTGTAATATATCAACAATCACTCCAACATGTCGTGCCATCCATCCATGTTAGGGAGATAGTCCCAGCTTAGTGAAAGGCTTCAGGTCGAGAAGCTGAGAGGCTATGTGTGTTCGGACGTCTTCCCGCGGCATTTGTCCTTCTTCGTAGAACATCCCTATTTTTTCGACGACCTCCTTCATGATGATTAGGGCAAGTTCGCGCTGGATGTGTTAGAACTCAGCTCGAAGTCGATGATCCTCGATATCTCCTAACTTCTTTGCCCATTGCAGAATATGGGCATCGCCGGATGTAGGTGACATGCGAAGGTTCTGGTGATCCCGTCTGTACTCCAGCATTTGGTGTAGGACATAGAATCCATCATTAATAGAATCACTCGGTTGCTGGATGCAGCAGAAGTCGGTCTTATGGCCGAAGGCGGCCTGCCGTCCCTTCTCTTCTTGTCCTTGACCTCTCCACCCCATGTGTCGTAGTAAAAGATAGCACTATCGAGAACAGACTTGATGTGGGTGTAATCCTTTTTGTTAATGTTCTTCGACGAGTCCAAGCAAAGAGCGTGGGATATCCGCGCGGAAGGATATCCGCACGGATGACTTACAGGGGATGATAAGGCACGAGAATCGCCTACTTGTCCTTATTGGCAAGCATGAAATTGACGAGGTAGTCCCTCGCGTATTCACAGTGCTTTGCGCAGACTGCCAAGAAGCCCTCGTGCATGAAGTATGGGTCAGCGGCACAGATATAAGGTATCTGCTCAACCCCGATGAGGTAGTTCATGTGCAAGGCATAAAGATGGAAAAACGTAAAATCCAGCTTCTTCAAGTGAAACATGTTGAAGATGTAATCTAATCTAAGGAAGAACTTCTCCGCGGGGAATGTGTCGATGTATCACAATTGCCGTGGCACGTTAACCACGTAGAGTTGGTATCCTGGATTTTTGAGGCGATGAGGCCTTTCTCTATCCGCATCACATCGTCATGAAGTCTCCTTACATCGCCGAATCAGGCCACTATCGCTGCTTTAGGTAGGATTGGTTCACCGGGGATATGCCATTTTGCAGCATCGGGGATATCTATACGGTCTTGAACCCGAGGCTGCTGAGGCGACTGGATCATAGAAGCAGCTTTGTTGCCTTTCCTCGGTCTCTTCCTAGACTTCTTTGCTACCGGAAGGTCGTCCATAATACGTTCAGACTCCGGAGGCGGCAATTCGGGCACCGACTCATGACGCTCAAACCCTAAGTAGGCGCCAGTATTGACATACTGTTGAGTGTCATCGTCATCCTCATCCTCATCTATGGCGACGTCACCAACGACTAATGGAGCCTCTTCCTCACCCCGTCCTCTATCACCCAGCACGACAGCCGACGCTAATTGGGTAGGTGGGGTGTTGATGTTCATACCTAACTGCGTGCTCGTGGGTGTGCTTCTGGCCGCCTCCAGACGAAGCAGACTCTTTGGCCGCAACAGAACCCACCCATTGCAATCACCAAGCCGCCGTGGGGTCTCGTCGTCATCCCCTAGTACCAGAGGAGCAAAATTCTCGTGGCCCGGTTTGACACTGGCCACAGAAACCTTGAAGACGTCCGGGGGGATCAGCCGGCTGTGGAACAATGGTTCATTCGGCTCCATTATCGTCGCCTTCCCCACGTCCACCTTCTGGTCGCCGATGGTGTACAATATGGTGCACGGGGTTACGTCGGCCTGCAAAGAAATGTATGCGACGTGAGACATCTGAAAGGCAACGAAAATGGGAGATTATACATTTATTGAAGAGGGCCGATGTGGCAGATACCATGAGGGCGTCGAGCTCAGCCAAAGATGAAGCACCGCCAAGCACGTCCAGCACCGGAGCCGGGGCCGAAGCAGGTGCGGGAGCCGGTGCGGGAGAAGGTGCAGGAGCAGGTGCAGCTGCAGGTGCTGGTGCAACACTAGTCGAGCTGCTCCCGAAGAAGTCAGCAAGGGGAAAGTCCGTTGCATTTTTTCTGGATTTTGCCTGCTCCAATTCAAAATGGCCGGAACCAAAATAGTAGGCATATCTGCAACCACCTGTTTTGCGGCAGCTACCGCTGTTGCGAATGTCTTAGATAATTTCTTCTCAACCGCAATCTCAACCTTCTTGTCGATGTTTTCTTCAGTTAACTTTCGTCTTTCCTTTCTCTCCTCCGTGGTCTCACGGTAGTACTTCTTCCACGTGGTGCCGTCTCTGACATCGAGCACGCGTCCATACGATGGTCGAGTCTCCACTGGGAGTCCTTTCAATATGTTCAACGCCCGGTTGAATGGAGTGTCCCACTTGGACCTCGCCAACGCCTAAGACGTTGAGTCGCTTTCGGCCGCAATCCTGTGCTGCTTTCTCTGCAAAAGGCACAAGGATCTTTTACAAATATGATTAACGTGCAGTCGAATTGATCAGAAACTAAAATTACCAGCAATCTCATGAACTCCATCCTGACCGCGTTTGTCTCGAAAACCGTCTTCACTGGGTCCCAACGGTGCCGGGCCGTAAGGACGTCACGCTCCTGCGGGACATTGAACTCTGCCAAGGGGTCTGGGATGCCCAGACACTCGCGTTCCGCGTCCTCTTTGGCCCATATGGACCTCTTCCCGCCGTAACCACGGCTTCCGAGGTGGTGGCACCCCATGTTCCTCTGTTGAAGCCCCTTCATGTACTTCGACTTTTTTTGGCAGCTTCGCCTCGCAAGCCGCCTTGAATATTTCAAAGTGCTCTTCCGTGATTGTCGGATTATCCTTTACAATCTCGGAGTAGGGTTCCTTTTTGTTGACGATCCGATGTTTCACCCTTGCTTTCCAGGCGGCCAACGCGTCTCTAAACTTGGTCATGGCGTGTTTGTTTATATTCTTCATTGTCGGGTCCTTATCTGGATCTTTATAATCCTTTTCATTCCGGCCCAGGAACAAGAATATCTGGTGCAACTTCTTTAGGAGGGAGGGCCTCATATTATCTATCTTCTTTAGTTTCTCATCATTGATGGTGGCGGTTGTCCGTACAATGCAGCCTATTTGATTGCTGTAGCACACGCGCGCTTCCGCGGACGTGTTTGGCTCAAAATTGCCGTCGTCCACCTTCGTGACCACCAATCTAGTAGTCCTGAGCTTGTTAGGAAGCCGTTGCCTCTTTGCTTTCGGTTCTATACTGGCTCCGCTAGTCTCGGCGCCGGTCTCAATCTCGACGCCGGTCTCGATGCCGGTCTCAGTCTCAGCGCCGGTCTCGATGTCGGTCTCAGCCTCCAATGTGACACGTGGACCCAGCAACATGAACCGTTGATCGTCGGCTTCCCTCCAAAATTCCTCTGCCGCCAGGTAGACATTGTCGAAGTCACCAGAACCCTGTCCTTCGTCGTGGCTAGCCATGTTTCCTACGATTAAATCTAGTCAATTAATTTTTGACCTAATAAAATGAATAATGACAAAAAAAAGGCCTATGCTTTGCAGGAACGTTGACTCCTTCCCGGTGCGGCAAATCCCGGGCACTCGATATGTCCTAGTTTGTAGTACAAGTCATGCCGAAATTCACCGAAAATTTCGGCATGACTTTTGCTAAAATGTGGACAAATTGAGAACCTAAAATTTGCCAGAAAGGAAATGAATCAACATTCCAGCAAAACATAGGCCACTCGGCTTCATTCCCTGAAAACAGTGTTCAAATAAATATCCATCTTCGACACCGCAACACATGTCCAAATATACACGAGCAACCACATGTCGAAATATACATGTCCAAATTTCACAAGCTAATTCAAAAATTAAGTGTAGAAGAAAATTCATTTAACTACTAATAGAACAAAATTCAGTTTACTTTAGTGCTCTATAATGATGAAAGGAAAAAAATCAATTAACTACTAATTTCATTCATTTAGGTTATTCATTTAACTTCACCTAATTAACCTATTGTACCACTACTACTAGCAGCACTACTAACCCTACTGCCCTAACTAACTTTTGTTGTAAACCAATTCTTTTGCTCTAAACTAATTTTTGCTCTAACATCTACTACTTAACATCTTTTGCTCAAAACTAAATTTTTTGCTATAAACTAACTTTTGCTCTAAACTATTTTTTGCTCTAGAATGCAGAGA
>NC_041385.1:249925685-249938987 GCF_002162155.2 Triticum dicoccoides
GGGCGTCGACGTCGGCAGAAGAAAGCGGCGACGGAGCGACGACGAATTGGGGACACGACGATGAAGTGGGGCGAGGGATTTGAGGGAGAAGTGGTGGCCGGGGGAGGGAAACCGCTGGTTAAGTGAAACATAACGGTAGCGCGTTACTGAAAACGCGCTATAGCTAAGTTAGCTATAGCGTATTTCCGCAAACGCGTGCTATGCCTTCCTCCTTTTTTCCCTTTTTCATCTATTTTTCTTTACATTTTTTCCTTTCTCCTTTTTCTATTTCTTTCATTTTCATTTACTTTTTATTTGTTTTTCATTTTATTTTATTTTCGTTAGCAGTAGCACCTTACACATAAACGCCTGCTACAATAATATTAGCGGTAGCGCGATTTTAGAACGATCGCTACTACAATGCGTAGCCTATCGGCTTAGGGGTGTGAATTTTAATAGTAGCGCTTTTGCAATGAGACGCGATACTGCTATAAATGTATCTGCAACGCGCTTTTTCTGCACGCGCTACTGCTGTGTAGCAGTAGCGTGTTTTTTAAACAAGCGCTACTGCTAAAGTTCTGTGTATAAGGTTTTCCCTAGTACTGCCTCTTCATTGGCGTGGGCAACCAAAAGATCTTTTAGACCGTAATAGCAACGAGATGTTTGATTTTTATTCGCAGGAACAACGGAAAGTACTTTTTGTTGTGGGGGTGATCACAGTGTAATTTTGTTTTTTGCAAATTTTGATTTTGTGATCATGTTTATGATTTTTTTTAAATAATATTGAACAAGCTTTTAGAAATGAGGTAGAGATGCTCTTAGATATCACCACCAACCATATTTCGGATAAAAATGTTGGGTGCCAAGGCCCAACACGGCATCAATGCGTGCGTGTCTGAGAAGACAAGAGGAGGACAGGAGGAGGGGGCGGTAATGGCGAGTCAATTAAAGGGACATGTTTCAGTACAGCGACATGTACGGTTGTATGGCATTTCAGATGGTTGATCAATTAATCCATACCCGTAAGGATGTGATTGGAATTAAACCCAGAGCTGTCACAAAAGTTGTTAGTGGTCACAGCACGTAGGTAGGTCCATTTTGAGCTCCAGAAGCAGCGACGAAACTGTGCTTGGCGATGGTGCATCCTAATTAAACCAGCAGTAGGGCGATCAAATAGTGTCTCACAGTCGTCATCAATCATGTTTCCCTATATATCCTGCTGCTGTCCAATAGTATACCGTGGCTGCGTTGATGTCTCATGTTAAATGCGGTACCCAGAGGAAAAGAGCCGTAGGCCCTAGCCCCTAGGACGAAGGAAATGAGAACAGCTATGCATCCAGTTCAATTCTACTCCAGCCATCGATTATTGGAGCATTGATGTTACGTGACAAATAACAGTTGAGCTCCAATTAGTCCTCACGTGCCTAACCTACCTGGCCTGATGCAGTACTACTCCTATAAAATCGAAATTTGATAACGTACACGCCAGTCCACAGATTAATTAAGTACTACCCGCGAAGCTAACTACTAGCAGTTGGTTAAATTGAATAGCCATATGATATCCTTTTTCTTTTGGCGAGAAAATAACCATATGATACCGGGAGTGTCGAAAAATGGTGTTGGTCTGTTTAGGAACACATTGTAGATGTAGATGCTCGTACACACATTCACTCCCGCGAACATATGCATGTCAACCCTACATATATAAGTATATTCAAGAGATTGAGATGACATATCCTAAAATTGACAAAGATAGCATAGGAAAAAATTGGGCCGTCAAACATGGCAATTGAGTCATACGGAGTATATAGGTTGGTTTGTCGTGGTGGCTACCACCGGCCTCTCCATTACTTATACTCACATACAGAATACCTGATACTAGATAGAAGTAGTTAGGATTGCAACTGTGTGCTGGTAGATACTAGCAACCTGCACACCTAACTCAATCTAATCCTAACTATACATCTTGACACTCATGTTAACAGTTTGATCCCTGTAGAACTAGATATGTATAACCATCATTCTAATCATTCAACCACATGTTAGTTCTCAGGTGCTAATGCGAGAACTTCCAATCTATCACTACACATCACACATAAGTAATTATTGAACTCTACACACAACAAGCTAATCTGAGAACTTCCAGTCTATTAGGACGCGTTTGGTTACCTGCATCTTTTTTTGCTCTTTTGCATACTTGTCCCAGTTGGACCTGGTTGAGCATATGCAGGCAAACAATCAACATCTGCATGTTGATTTGTTGCCTGCATGTCCTCTTCATGCATCGAAACAATGCCTCTACGTATCGTGTTTGGTTGCTCACATTATATGTGGTGAGGTGAGTGCACGTTGTTTGGTTGCTTGCATGGAATATGATTAAGACTTAACAGCTATCCATAACACATAGTCCTCCACTAGAGTGCCTCTGCGATAGCGGTGGGCGGTGGTCACGGCGCCGCGTCCGACACGAGCACGGAGTCGCGGGCGAGCAATCTCATCGGCGGCACGGTAAGCTAGTTGCTAGCGCCGTCGCTGCAAAGAAAGTCCTATGGAGTAACGATTAGGAAAACGTTGAGGCAGAGGATGATGGTGAAAAAATGCAGTATGCCTGCCATGGCGTTGTCAGTATAGTAGGACGCAGAGGAGGAGGCCAACAAACGATGATGACGACGACGTCAGTGTAGTAGGCGTCAGGCTATGCATGACATTAATGGTCATTATTCCCATTCATCTGCTCCGACCCATCAGCGCATGGGATCTCAGCTCATTCAAACCAGTCAACAGGCCTTCTGTTTTCGCTGCCTCCTCCCAGGCCACTTTCGGCCCAGCTGCACTAATAGAATTAAGTGCCAGACCTGTAAAAGGTGGGGGCATATTGCCAAAGACTGCTGCTCGGCCCGTCAGCCCAACCCAGCCACTAAACCCATCAACCGACCCAAACTTGACCCTCGGCATTCCTAGGCAACCTTCCAAAGTTCCTGCGACGGGGGCGGCATGTATGGTAAATCAGGCGTCCCGTCAGGGTAATGACTGGCTTTCCTCAGGAGCTCCTTCCCGAGTAGGTAATATCTATTACTTCGCCCCCTTGCCTTCAGCCAAGAATCGCCTCCAAGCTGCAGTCATCCATCAGACCAACTCAATCCACTCCTCATTGTCGATCTCCACAACCTTCCTCTGCTGCAACCATGGCGTCCTTCCCATTCAACCCCACGCCATTCCTCCTCGTCCAAGTTGAAGGAAGGCCTGCTAGGGTTCGGGTGCTGGCAGGAGCTGCACCTCCAATGCATGAAGACTGGGCCATTGCCACCACTGTTCCGATGCCAAATCTGCCAATGGCTTTCAACACGGTCAGAGAGGTAATCTTGGATTTCTTCACTCGCAGGAGGATAGGGTTTTCTGAAATTTCTCCTTGCCCTTTTGGCCAAGCTTATGTCAGAATAATAGTGTTTTCGACCGAGATGATCTGGTCAATAATATTCCTCATTAGTACACGGATGTGCATGTCGTTCTTGAGAAACATAATACAGGACTGAATTGGAGAAAGTTAGTCCTTAACAGAGTGGTGTGGATACTGCTCTATGGATACCCATTCGACAGGAAAAATATTCAAGATATCAATGACACTGTTAGTAAGTTTGGAAAGTTTGTGATGTGGGATCGAGTGAGGAGCACATGTGCAAATCAGATGGTGAAGATTAAGGTAGAGGAACTACGAGATTTCCCAGCCAGCATTGTCTTTGGGGATGAGGACAATTCAGATTCTCTGACATTACCAGTGGTAATCCTCCAGCACCACATTCTTGGAGAAGAACCACATGATGAGGACCCAATTGACCCCCATGAGAATCCTCACCCCATCCCAAATCAGGTCAACTTCCGCCCGAATCAGCACAATCACTTTGTTGGCCCTATTCAGCAACATGAACATGATGAGGTCCACCCCGTGGTCAATCAACAACAAGTTCCACAACTAGATCTGAATCTGATGCTTAATCAAGCTGAGAATGAGGATATGGAAGCAGAAGAAGAGCAAGAGATGCCAGGATGGGTTCATTGGGCTATGCCTGATGTAAATCCAAACATTGATCTGGAAAACCATCAGGGTGAGTTTCTGGAGTTAAATGAGCTTATGGCACCCTTGGACATGGTGGAACAGCAAGCAGCTAAGGATATGGAGCATAGCAGTCTCACTCTTTCCATGGGACTGTCATATAATACTAGAAACATTGGGGCTTCTGCTAATGGCCCTTTGGCACCAATTCTACCTGACCTCAATTTGAATGATGGGCCTGAGCTGGCCCAACAACATCCATAATTAGCCTAGCAACCTCAAGAGATAGAAGTTGTTGCAATGGGCCATATGGAAGCACGTCAGCCCATTATAGACTTGAGTCTTGAGGTCATGATGCAGAACTCTGTAAATTCTAAATTTCATAGAATGGAAGACCCCATGCACCTAGAATGGCTTGCCAACTCCAATATGCAGACTCATTCAGATACCTTTGCTATGGGGAGTGAGGCCAACAGAGATCTAGAGAAGAGGGAAATGATTATGTACCTCCAGGGCAGGAAAAGATTACCACACTCAAGGGATTAACTGCAGATCCTCAGGCACCACCTCAACTGGAGGTGATGGACCCCACAATTCCTACCTTGGCGACTCAGGATAACAATGATCCTATTTCACCTGAGGTCAATTAGGACACAGGTGATAAATCTCCTTCAGACTTATCTGCCCCTCCTGGCTTCCCTACTCCTGCTTTCCTAAATGATAAGCATACCATCAATGCAGGACTAGTGCATATACCTAACCAAGAGGCGGACCCTGCTTGGGCTGACATGATGATCAACAATAAGGAGGCAGAGTACCTGGGGAAGGAAGGAGTTGTCGTATGGAAGAAACACTTTGCACCTTCTCTGGCATACAAGGATGTCATTCAGGTACCTATTGATTGGGTCAAATTTTTGTCTATTACTCTCCTATCTCCTAAGAAGTTTGCATGGGCTAAGAAATTTATTACCTCACAAGTATGGGAGATCATCACCCAAGGAGCTACTAGTACCAAAACACTCCCATTTGTTATTCCAAGATCCTGACCCATCTCTGAGAGTATCACACAGTCTGTTTCTCTGGTTGATCAGGACACACATGAGCAAGAAGCAACCTCCCCCATGAATATTGCTCCCAAGACCTCCAACTCAACCTCATCAACTTCTGCTCTTCACAACCACAAAAAGAGGAAGGACAAAGTACCACTTCTTGAAGCTGAGGTAAGGAGGAGCTACAGACTGCAGAAACTCAACAAAGGATTTAAAAAGAAAATTTGTGTGGACAAAAATTGTCTTGCTTGTCATGCTTTGCGACCAATTCCTGCAAACGTAGTTAAATATCTTAACACTACTTTTTGCAAGGTATCGACTAAGGATACTTTAGAAGATATTTTTGCAAGCAAGCCCAAGAAGGTCAAGAACACTCATGGTGGCAAGGAGAGCTCCAAAGGAAATTCTTCCTCCAAAGATGGTGACAAGGGAGCTAATGAGCATAACAAATGAATCTATCTATGAGAAGTTGCTTATCTTTTGGTCCTAGGACTGTAATATGTAGTACCAGTTCCAATCAGCACTATATGTTGATATTGTTAAAGCTACAGTATTGTAATCTTTTGCCAGTGACAGAGAGACACTTATCAGTTATTATATACCTGCTGAGTTATTTATGCTCACAAATCCCTATCTACCACTGTGTGCATGACTGTCATATTCCTACTTTGTGCTGTCTGAATTTGTACTTGTATGTATCTGATATGGGCACATGTCATATGCTTCCACCTATAACAGCTACTGATCAGATCTTTACTTATTATGATGTCAAAAGAGTGGTCCATCCTAAATTGGAATATTAGAGGGATTAATGATCCCAATAAATGGACAACTATCAGAAACAAAGTTGAGGAATCCCGGTGCTCAGTGATATGCCTCCAAGAAACTAAGAGAGATATTTTTGATACCAGATATATCAAAAAAAATTGTCCCAAAAGATTTAACAAGTTTAAATACTTGCCATCAGTGGGGGCATCAGGGCGCTTTCGATAGTATGGAATGAACAGGTCCTCAAAGGGCACCAATTTGATGCTAATGACTACTCTCTTTCTATCAGCTTCACATCTACTTAGAATGGAGATTTGATAACCCCCAAGTGCAGGGAATCACCGTAGCAATTTCCAAAGGTGGAAGTGATAAGTATGGAGTGTCGAACCCACAAGGCGCTAAAGGTAAGATCAATATATTCTCAAGTCCTATCTGCCACTGATACGACTCTACATACACCGAACGTTTGCTTCCAACTAGAAACGAGAAATAAAACTATGTTGTAGGTATGAAGAGGATAACTTTGCATGATATCCGAGAGCTAAAATATAAAAGTAGGTGTTATTATCATAAAGTTAGAATATATTACATAAGTATAATAAATAACGAGTGTGGAATAATGATGGGTCGGTGTGCGGAATTATCCTAGGCAATTGTTAACAAGACCGGTAATCACTATTGCAATTTCATATGAGGGAGAGGCATAAGCTAACATACTTTCTCTTCTTGGATCATATGCACTTATGATTGGAACTCTAGCAAGCATCCGCAACTACTAAAGATCATTAAGGTAAAACCCAACCGTAGCATTAAAGCATCAAGTCCCCTTTATCCCATACACAACAACCCCCCTACTCGGGTTTATGCTTCTATCACTCAAGCAACCCACTATAAGCGAATCATGAATGTATTGCAACACCCTATAGCGGGAATCCCTCACGCTTGTGCGACATGGAGGGCACAATAGGACATCACCAAAATAAAACATACAACTCATACCAATCTAGATCATCAATCAACCCAAAGACGAAGGATATCTACTCAAAACATCATAGGATGGGAACACATCATTGGATCATAATATGTGGCATAAAGCACCATGTTCAAGTAGGGATTACAGCGGGGTGTGGGAGAGTGGACCGCGTAAAAGAGATGAGGATGGTGATGATGATGGTGATGTTGATGAAGACGATTACCGCGGCCATGATTCCCCTCCCAATGACACTCCGGTGCCATCGAGAGAGAGGAGGAGAGGTTATCCCCCTTGTGCTTCCTCCTCCATGGCCTCCCCCCTGGATGGGGAGAGGTTCTCCCTCTAGATCTTGGCCTTCACGGCAATGATGGCCCCTCCGGGATCCTTCCCCATGGCCTCCAGTGATGATGGCCCCCTCCGGCAGGGTGCCAGAGAGGGCCTAGATTGATTTCTCGTGGCTACAGAGGCTTGCGACGGCGGAACTTCTGATCTCTCTTCTGTTCTGGGGTTTTCTCGATTTATAGGAGGGGTTGGCGTTGATTTCACGTCAGGGGGGCCCACATGGAGTCCATGAGGCAGGGGCGCGCCCTCCACCCACGTGGTGGCCTCGGGACTCCCCTCCGGTAGCTTTTCGTTCCAGTATTTTTTATATTTTCCAAAAATATTCTCCGTTGATTTTCAGCGCATTCCGAGAACTTTTATTTCTGCACAAAAACAACACCACGGTAGTTCTGCTGAAAACAGTGTCAGTCCGGGTTAGTTCTAATCAAATCATACCAAAATCATGTAAAAATATTATAAACATGGCATGAATACTTCATAAATTATAGATACGTTGAAGACGTATCAGCATCCCCAAGCTTAATTCATGCTCGTCCTCGAGTAGGTAAATGATTTATTAAGTGTGAATGCTAGCAAGTGCACAAGTTAGATCAATGATAATTTCAGTCACCTTTTCTAGCATCATTATATATCATAACAGTATCTCAACTCATAAAACTTCTCATGATAAAATAACAAGCTATTCACATGTTAAAGTATAGATCATAAACTTTCTTGAAAACTAACAAACTATGTTTTCAGTCATCAAACAATTGCAATTCATCTTATTTTCAGGAAGGGTCTATGTAAGAGCTTTGATTTAGCAAACTCCACATACTCAACTATCATTTAATCTTTCACAATTGCTAACACTCACAAGATATTTATGGGTTCAAAGTTTTAAACGGACACAGAGAAAGATAGGGGTTTATAGTTTCGCCTCCCAACCTTTTACCTCAAGGGTAATGTCAGCAACAATACTTTATGAAAACCTACATCCAAGTGGACATATATATCCGGATCGCTCCAACACAAAGTGTTTGCCAAAGGAAAAAGTGTAAAAAGGAAAGGTGATGATCACCGTGACTCTTGTATAAGGGTAGAAGATAAAAGTAAAAGATAGGCCCTTCACAGAGGGAAGCAGAGGTTGTCATGCGCTTTTATGGTTGGATGCACAAAATCTTAATGCAAAAGAACGTCACTTTATATTGCCGCTTGTGATAAAGACCTTTATTATGCAGTCCGTCGCTTTTATTTCTTCCCTATCACAAGTTCGTATTAAGCTTATTTTTTTGCACTAATAGATCATACATATTTAAGGAGCAATTTTTATTGCTTGCATCGATGACAACTTACTTGAAAGATCTTACTCAATCCATAGGTAGGTATGGTGGACTCTCATGGCAAAACTGGTTTAAGGGATGTTTGGAAGCACAAGTAGTATTTCTACTTGGTGCAAAGAATTTGGCTAGCATGAGAGGGAAAGGCAAGCTCAACATGTTGGATGATCCAAGACAATATAACGTCTATTCGGATATAAGAAAACATAACCCATTAAGTTGTCTTCCTTATCCAACATCAACATTTTAGCATGTCATATTTTAATGAGTACTCACAATTACAAAAGATGTCCAAGATAGTATATTTATATGTGAAATATCTCTTCCTTCAATATTCTTTCATGAATTGTTCAAGTGACCAATACTGTGTTTGCTAACTTTCAATAAATTTACCACCAATACTTATTATGTGTGAAGTAATTAATCCACATGGTATAAGCATATGAAATATATATAAATTCAAATTTATGATATTCAATTCATTCAACCATTTACTCATAGGATATACGTGAAGCACGTGAGTAAATAACAACCTACTCCAAAAAGATATAAGTGAAGAACACTGAGTAGTCAAATAATTAACTAGCCATGGGAGGATTCTCTATTATTCAACATTTCAGATCCAATGATTTATTCAAACAGCCAGTAAAATGAAAATATGCTCCAAGCAAAACACATATCACGTGACGAATAAAAATATAGCTCCGAGTAAGGTATAACGAGGTTTTGAAGACGAAAGAGGGGATGCCTTCCGGGGCATCCCCAAGCTTCGGCGCTTGAGTCTTCCTTGAATATTACCTTGGGATGCCTTGGACATCCCCAAGCTTAGGGTCTTTCCACTCCTTATTCTCCTCATATCGATATCTCACCCAAAATTTGAAAACTTCAATCACATAAAACTTAACAGAACTTCGTGAGATGGGTTAGTATGATAAAGAGTAAATCATTCACTTTGGTACTGTCAAAGACAAGATTCATAATTGTTCTCACACAATTCCTACTGCACCATATCATTTCTACAATTTATATTGAGCAATATAAGCCATAAAAACTAGAAAACAAGCGAACTATGCATTGTAAACAGAATCTGCCACAAACAGAATAGTCTGTAATGATATGAAAAGAAACCATACTTCTGCTACTCCAAAAATCCATCCAAATTAGGAAAACCTGAGAAATTTGTGTGCCAATCCATTACAAAAGGAATCAGATCAATATCATGTTTATGTGAATTATCAAAACAAATTTACTAGGTGCAAACGTTTCTGATTTTCAGCAGGATCAACACAACTATCACCGTAAGCTATCCCAAAGGTCTTACTTGGCACTTTATTGAAACAAAAGCTATAAAACATGATTACTACAGTAGCTTAATCACGTGATCACACAAAAACAGTAAGGTTAAATATTGGGTTGTCTCCCAACAAGGGCTTTTCTTTAATGTCTTTTAGCTAGGCATGACAATTTCAATGATGCTCACATAAAAGATAAGAATTGAAACATAAAGAGAGCATCATGAAGAATATGACTAGCACATTTAAGTCTAACTCACTTCCTATGCTTAGGGATTTTGTGAGTACACAATTTATGGGAAAATGAATCAACTAGCATAGGAAGATAAAATAAGCATAACTTCAAAACTTTAAGCACGTAGAGGGGAAACTTGATATTATTGGAACTCCTACAAGCATGTATTCCTCCCTCGTAATAATTTTCAGTGGCATCATGAATGAATTTAGCAATATAACCATCACTTCTTTTCAAGATCTACAAGCATAGAAATTTTACTACTCTCCACATAAGCAAAATTCTTCTCATTCGGAATAGTGGGAGCAAACTCAACAAAATAACTGTCATGTGAGGCACAATCCAATTGAAAATTAAAATCATGATGACAAGTTTCATGGTTAACATTATTCTTTATAGCATACAAGTCATCAGAATAATCATCATAGATAGCAACTTTGTTTCATAATCAATTGGAACCTCTTCCGAAATAGTGGAATTATTACTAACTAAAGTCAAGACCTCTCCAAATCCACTTTCATAAATATCACACTAAGATTCAACACCCTCCAAAATAGTGGGATCATTACTTCCTAAAGTTGACACTCTTCCAAACCCACTTTCAATGATAGTCTTATTCATACTCCAAAAGACATAAGTGAAGTTCATGGAGCATTCTACAATTGATATAGATTAACCAATATCCAAGCTCAGAATATATAAGTGAAGCACACGAAGCATTCTATAAAACCATACTAAAAGTATTTAAGTGAAGCACAAAGAGCATGCTATAAGGTCATACTCAAAAGATATAAGTGAAGCACATGAAACATTCTATAAATCAATGAAGGGTTATCTCATACTAGCATGGTTCTTAAAGAAAAAGAAAAACACAAAGGACACAAATCATGTGAACAAAACAAAAACCAAGGTATACCGATAATTGTTGAAAAAGAAAGATGGGATGCCAACTGGGGCATCCCCAAGCTTAGATGCTTGAGTATCCTTGAAATATTTACTTGGGGTGCCTTGGGCATCCCTAAGATTGAACTCTTGCCTCTCTTTATTCTTCTCACATCGGTAACTCCTCATTCCTTGAACACTTCATCCACACAAAACTTAACAAAAACTTTGTGAGATTCGTTAGTATAATAAAGCAAATCACTATCCTTAGGTACTGTTGCAAACTCATTCCAATTTCATATTAGCATTATATCTACTATATTCCAACTTCACCATGGTTCATACCCCCCGATACTACCCATATATTCATCAAAATAAGCGAACAACACATAAAAAACAAAATCTGTCAAAAACATGACAGTTTGTAGTAATTTGGAAATTTTGTATACTTCTGTGACTCCAAAAATTCTAAAAAAATATGACAATTTAAACAAATTGTACAGAAGTACTGTGCAAAAAGTTTCAAACCCATTTGACTTTCCAGTAAAAAAAATGTAAATTCACGCGCTACAACCAAAGTTTCTGTTTTTGCACTGCACATAGTAAACAAGCAATCTAATCATCCTAAAACCAAAGCTTGGCACAATATTTTTATAATAAAATGGATATATACAAAGGGATAATTATTTTCTAGAAACTTCTATGAAAAATTCTACATTGTTTCCATGAGCATGAACACAAGTGTTCAAGGTCGACCCTCGCTCCTCCATTGCATAACTTTCCCATCACTTCTCTTTTTGAAAAAAGTTTTTAGGCATAAGAGGCAAGTAACTTTTTTGTACTTTCATTCTTTTTAAATTTTTTTGTATGTTTCACCCACAACTAAGCAAAACAAACAGGAAAAATAAAAAATAATTAGTGAAGAAAGCAAACAAGCATACACGAAAATACCAACCCCACGATGTTGCTCCCTGGCAACGGCGCTAGAAAAGAGCTTGATAATCCCCAAGTGTACGGAATCATCGTAGCAATTTCCAAAGGTGGAAGTGGTAAGTATGGAGTGTCAAACCCACAAGGAGCTAAAGGTAAGATCAATATTCTCTCAAGTCCTATCTGCCACTGATACGACTCTACATACACTGAACGTTTGCTTCCAACTAGAAACGAGAAATAAAATTATGTTGTAGGTATGAAGAGGATAACTTTGCATGATATCGGAGAGCTAAAATATAAAAGTAAGTGTTGTTATCATAAAATTAGAATATATTACTTAAGTCTTATAAATAGCGAGTGTGTAATAATGATGGGCCGGTGTGCGGAATTATCCTAGGCAATTGTTAACAAGACCGGTAATCACTATTGCAATTTCATATGAGGGAGAGGCATAAGCTAACATAATTTCTCTTCTTCGATCATATGCACTTATGGTTGGAACTCTAGCAAGCATCCGCAACTACTAGAGATCATTAAGGTAAAACCCAACCATAGCATTAAAGCATCAAGTCCCCTTTATCCCATACGCAACAACCCCCTTACTCGGGTTTATGCTTCTATCACTCAAGCAACCTACCATAAGAGAATCATGAATGTATTGCAACACTCTACAATGGGAATCCCTCTTGTTGCGCAACATGGAGGGCACAATAGGATAGCACCAAAATAAAACATACAACTCATACCAATCTAGATCATCAATCAACCCAAATACAAAGTATATCTACTCAAAACATCATAGGATGGCAACACATCATTGGATCATAATATATGGCATAAAGCACCATGTTCAAGTAGGGATTACAGCGGGTTGCGCGAGAGTGGACCGCGTAAAAGAGATGAGGATGGTGATGATGATGGTGATGTTGATGAAGACGATCACCGCGGCGATGATTCCCCTCCCGATGACACTCCGGTGCCACCGAGAGAGAGGAGGAGAGGTTTTCCCCCTTGTGCTTCCTCCTCCATGGCCTCCCCCTGGATGGGGAGAGGTTCTCCCTCTGGATCTTGGCCTTCATGGCGATGATGGCCCCTCCAGGATCCTTCCCCATGGCCTCCGGTGATGATGGCCCCCTCTGGGAAGGTGCCAAAGAGGGCCTAGATTGATTTCTTATGGCTACAGAGGCTTGCGGTGGTGGAATTTCTGATCTCTCTTCTATTCTGGGTTTTTCTCAATTTATAGGGTCGTGTATCCGGATCTGGCACGATTTTCGAAGATGGCCGGAGTAGTCGCCGGAGCTCGCGAGGGGAGGCGGCCGGAGTCGAGGGAGGTGGTTGGAGAGGGGTCGGGGCGCCGGATCCGGGGGCCGGCGAGGTCCGGGGAGGCGCGGGCTGCTCCGGTGGACAGGGGCGGCGGCGGAGCGCGACCAGAGGCGAGAGGCCTCGGGCGCGGCGAGGATCCCGAGCGGCGGGGCCCCG
>NC_041385.1:249939438-249946356 GCF_002162155.2 Triticum dicoccoides
GCCGCGAGGCGGCGGCGGCGACCGGGCCCCGTGGGCCGGACGGCGGAGGCGGCGGGGAGTGCCACGTGGCGCTCCCTGTTTGGCTGGGCGCGGCGGCGGGTTTTCGTCCGGCGCGGACGGACATGTCCGGCGCGGTGGGAGGAGATGGGCTAGGGTTAGGGGTCTATTTCTTCCGAGATTTTGACGGGGGGAAGGCTTATTTATAGGTAGAAGGAGCTAGGAGATTCCAAATGGAGCATGGTTTTCGCCCACACGATCGTGATCGAACGACCGAGAGCATGGAGGAGGTTAGGATGGGTTTTGGGCCACTATGGAGGGGTGTTGGGCTGCTTACAAAAGAGGCTTTTATGGCTACCCGGTTAACCGTTGGAGTATCAAACGGACTCCAAATGGCACGAAACTTGACAGACGGTCTACCGGTGGTGTACCAAGGCCGCTTGGCAAATCACGGTCCATTCCGAGAATGTTTAACACCCGCACACGAAAAGGGACAAGAAGGGGACGCCGAATGACATAGGAGCGCCGGATTGCAAAACGGACAACGGGGAAAATGCTCGGATGCATGAGACGAACACGTATGCCAATGCGATGCACATGATGACATGATATGAAATGCAGATGATGACATGGCAAAATGCAACACGCAAGCACATGACATGGCAAGGATGGCGAATAACTGGCGGACACCTGGCACATCGGATCCGGGAAGTTACAACTCTCCTCCACTAACAAGAGATCTCGTCGTGAGATCTTAGGACCGAGATGGAAGGGGAAAAGGGTTGAGGTTAAATAAGAACGCAAGAGGAAAAGCAAAGAATCGAGAGCACTCGAGAAGAAAAGGAACGACGAGAATGACGAGAATCGAATGCTCACGGAATCAGATAGACTCTGAACCACTCCGGTTAGACACGATAAGAAACGAATAAGACTGAAAGGATTTAGGCAGCACTCCGGCTGAAAATGGAAGGAATAGAACAAGAACTTCACAAGATGGGATGGCACTTGATGGGATGAACAATGCAATGCCTCCGGAAGAATTGAAAGAATGGAATGAAAAAAAAACTTAGAAGGAAGGGTTGAAGGGAATTGTTGAGAAAATCAACAATGAAAGAATAAGCTTGTCATGGACTTATGGATAACATCTCAAAATTATGAGGTGATCGCCGACCACAAACGGAAAATGATTGGATAGCTTAGAAGAATGAAGAAAATGTAAAACTCCACTTCAAAAGAATACGGAGAATTAATTACACTTTGAGAGGCAAGAAGGAAAAGATACTTGAGCTCCTCCAACAAAATCTTGATGAACTCTTGAAGAAAGAATCAAATCATGAAGAACCACCATGAAGAACTCCGATGACAAAAGGATGATGATATAGAAATGAAGGATGAAAGAATAAAGATTCAAGCCTTGCGATGATTCAGATGGAGGTTCCGACGAGATGGCCGAGTAAATTTGAACTCCGAAAAAGAAAAGATGAAAGCACCTGGAACTAGAATTTATTCATCATGAACAAACTCTGAAGAAAAGGATTAATCACTTTGAGGAAATAAGAATAAGATTTATTGTATGCTTATCATTCATCAAATTAAATTGATGACAAGCAATGGATTTTACATACTACTTATTCTTCTTGAAAAGGATTGAGAAGTGACATATCGCAAACTTGAGAAGGTCTTCATGAACCACCGGTAGGATTGAAAAGAACGAAAGGATTAAAATGATAATCAAGGAAAAAGAATCTTGAACGAACCACCGTAAGAATTCAAAAATGACTGACGAAAAAGGATGAATCACCGGGAAGAATTAGCAGAACAAATATGCTAGAGGGGATTTAGATGCAAAAGAATAAAGAGATCATGAGCTGATTAACGAACACTTGAACGAAGCACCGGGATAAATAGAGAACGATAACTGGAATGATGGCCTCCGGTGAAAGAAATGAAAAAACAACTCCTGACATGCTCCGGATGGGTAAGCAAAGGAATATCTGACAAATGGAATAATTCGAGACTGATAACATGAAGCTAGAACCGCGAATCTTCAAGAGAACGGGCAGAATTTAGGGGGAAACTCTTCTTCGATCTTCAAATGACGACGGAAAACACCACCAAAATTACTGAGATACTCCGGGAGAACAAAAAGCGAAGAGGTTGAGGCAACAATAAAAAGAATTTGAAAGAGATCTTGGAGAAGGCATGTGACTGATGGGACCCATTCTTACGTCACAAATTAAAAGAAATGAGAAAAACTCCGGGGGAATTAGAAGAGTCAGGTAAGATCCTGGGAAAAGACCTGTGGGTTAGGGCCCACTAAAGAGAAAACACCGTTGAAAAGGATGATGAACAGATAGATGATGCACCGGAACAATTAAAATATTTGAATGAGGTGACAACCTCGAATTAATTGGAACAATGATGAATCTCCAGAGATGTCTTGAACACTACGGAAGGATAAACTGGCGAGAGGCGAACGAGAAAAGGGAAAACACTTGAGCCGAGGAAAAGAATATGATCAACCCGAAAAACTTGAATTGAGTCCACCGGAAAAGAGATGAAGAATGTCAAACAAAAGAGAATTCACCTATTGAAACAATTGAGGGAAGACTGAAGAGACTCCGTACGAATGAAATTGATGCTCGAAAGAGACTCAGGCTCCGGGAAGAAGAGGGTGGGAGGGCAGGAAAAAGAAAGACACTTGGAAGGGGGAACCGACGAATATCTTGAAGAGAAAACACCGGTTGAAATCATTGAAGAAAGAAAGCAAAGACTTCGCACGAGTAGGATGGATACTCGATTACGGACTCCGGTTCCGAGATGAAGAAGGGAGGGCGGGTGGGAAAAGAAAACAACTGAGGGTTGAACTTGGCAACGATTGAAGAGGCTCGAGTCAACTTGACGAGAAATGCACCAGATGAAAAGAGATGAGAACCAACGATCGGAAAACCAACTGCGTGAACCTAAAGAAAAATTTGAAGGGGAAGAGGAGTAATCCAAAACACCTACGTCAAGATTCCTTACCAGAGCGACGAAGGGGCTGAGGAGTAAAAAGAATTCCTACTCTCCGATATAACTAGACTCCAAATAGTTTTCTTCTAGACTCAACAACGTCCAACAATCAAGGGGACTCCTATGGTCGGCCGAGGCTCTGATACCAACTTGTCACGCCCAAGATGCGACCCTATCCTAAAGGAACTCGAAGGTCCCACCAAGGATAGAAGCGCATCTTGAAGACGCTTTTGGAAGGTGGATATCATTACATCAACATTACATAATAGATAGGGATACATAGAAAAGGTATACAATGCCACACGAATACAACATCATCATACATAAGAGCATCATCCGACTATGGATGAAACACAAATAGAAACTCAAACGACATCCACCCTGCTAGCCCAGGCTGCCGACCTGGAACCTATCCCCTGATCGAAGAAGAAGCGGAAGAAGAACTCCAAAACAAGCAAGCATCGCTCTCGCGTCATGATCATCGAAATATCTGTACCTGCAACTGTTGTTGTAGTAATCCGTGAGCCACGAGGACTCAGCAATCCCATTACCATGGGTATCAAGACTAGCAAATCTTAATGGGAAAGGAAGGGGTAAAGTGGTGAGGTTGCAGCAGCGACTAAGCATATATGGTGGCTAACATACGCAAATAAGAGCGAGAAGAGAGCAAACGGAACGGTCGTGAACCTAGCAATGATCAAGAGGTGATCCTGAACTCCTACTTACGTCAAACATAACCCAAAACCATGTTCACTTCCCGGACTCTGCCGAAAAGAGACTATCACGGCTACACACACGGTTGATGCGTTTTAATTCGGATCTGGTGTCAAGTTATCTACAACCGGACATTAACAAATTCCCATCTGCCACATAACCGCGGGCACGACTCTCGAAAGTTTATACCCTGTAGGGGTGTCCCAACTTAGCCCATGATAAGCTCTCGCGATCAACGAAGGATATACCTTCTCCCAGGAAGACCCGATCAGTCTCGGAATCCCGGTTTACAAGACATTTCGACAATGGTAAAACAAGACCAGCAAAGCCGCCCGATGCGCCGACAATCCCGATAGGAGCTGCACATATCTCGTTCTCAGGGCAACACCGGATAAGTCAAGCTACGAGTAAGACCAGACCTCGAGTTTCCCCGAGGGGGCCCCGCAGGCTGCTCGGTTTGGACTAGCACTTAGAGAAGCACTGGCCCGGGGGGGCTAAAATAAAGATGACCATCGGGCTCCGGAAACCCAAGGGAAAAAGGGCTAGGTGAGTCAAATGGTAAAACCAAGGTTGGGCCTTGCTGGAGGAGTTTTATTCAAAGCGAACTGCCAAGGGGGTCCCATAAATCACCCAACCGCGTAAGGAACGCAAAATCCGGGAACATAACACCGGTATGACGGAAACTAGGGCGGCAAGAGTGGAACAAAACACCAGGCATAAGGCCGAGTCTTCCACCCTTTACCAAGTATATAGATGCATTAATTAAATAAGAGATATTGTGATATCCCAACATAATCCTGTTCACCATGGAGCAATCTTCAACTTCACCTGCAACTAACAACGCTATAAGAGGGGCTGAGCAAAGCGGTAACATAGCCAAGCAACGGTTTACTAGGAAAGGTGAAAAAGGTTAGAGGCTGACATGGCAAATTGGGAGGCTTGAAGAGCAAAAGATATGTAGTGCAGCATAGCGATAAAATGAAGCAACTAGCATAGCAATGATAGTAGTGAGATCCAGGGTGACGGTCATCTTGCCTGATATCCTGCTAGGAAGAAGAACGAGTCCATGAAGAAGATGAAGCCACGTAGATGAACCAAGCGTAGACGTACGAATCCTCACGATCGCAACGAAATGGGAACTATCGAGAAGAAGCACACAACATGGTAAACACACCACACATGGACAAGACATGATGCACAACCAAGCATGATGCATGACAAAGCTAAATGAGGCTACTCATGGCAAGAGATGATGCAAACAAGAACAACACATCAAAGCAAGTTTAAATGAGGCCGGAAACAACATATAACAATTTCGGTAAGTCCTCATATGCAAATTTCAAAGTTGGTCCAGATCTGAACAAACATTGAGTTGAAGTTTTTAAACAGCAAGTTAAGATGCACCAAGATGATCTACACGAGATTCTAGCCAAGTTACATATAAAGTTCATTTAGTTCGGAGCTACGGCCTAGAAGATATGAGCAAAACAAGTTAAACATGGCATTGATGCAAAATGCATACAAACATCAAGCAAACACCTCAAAACAAGGATGCAACATGATAATATGAAACTACATGCAAAATCAAGCAAGTTTCATATAGAGCACACTCAAAACGGAGCAACGGTTCAACACATACACTCTATACCAGTTTAAAGGACAAGCTGTCCAAAACAGCAACTAGGCATCTAGCAAGCATCAAAACAATATGCTACAGCACCTCAACATAAGAACAAAAGGCATGGGCATGAAGTACAGGTAAAGCATGGCAAAACATGAACACTGAGCTATCTCCAGAAATCACTAGAACATGCTCAAAAGGACATGGCGAAATTGCAAATAATAACAGTTTTAGACTTAACAGGAATAACATCCGGTTGCAATATTTAGAGCTATCAAACAACATGTTAGAGGAACTTATCATGGCAAACAAAGGCATGGCATGCTAGTACTAAAGACAAAGAACAAATCTCCCTTACTGAACTAATTCCAAAGATCAACAGAAAGTATGGTAGCATCCATGCAAACATGGCAAATGATATGACAGATGCATACATGGCAGGAACAACAATAAGTAGGCATATTGGTGAGCTTGAACCACTCACCACAGAGTAATACATGGCATGGAAAGGCAACCAACAGTAAGAAGACATGTTTATGAAGCTAAGAATGGCAATAACAAGTTCATAGGGTGCATGGATCACTAACAACAATCATGGCAACATTGAACTTAATGTTAACAGGCTGACAGCAACATTATTTAGCAAGTTTGGAGCAAGATAACAACATGTTACAGCGGGCTATAAATGCAACCAGGGGCATGAATGGATAGAGCATGACATGTATAAGAAAACATCCTTAGTTAACATCTCCAGGTTATGCATAGAATGACTTGTAGAAGCAGGTTTACATAGCATCATGATATAGCAGAATCTGCCTAGCAAAACAACAACAGCAAGTACACTACTTAACAAGCTCGATGCACTCACTAAAAGACCCACAAAAATACATGGATTGCACCACTGCAAGGATGACATGATTAAGTACAAAACACATGTAGGACTCATGCTCATAGGATGCACACATCAAATGCAACAAAAATGACAAATCACCAAGTTATAACAGTTTCAGCAGATTAACATCATATAGCACTCTTGCAATGATGATTCAGGCATCAAGATGAACTCAAATGAACATGGTGCAATGGAACAAAAGGAATAGCATCTCACAACGAACATTTTGATATATCGTGTGCATGAAACGGAGCTACGGGTGCTGAGTTATGATGCGATGAACATGGGTACAAAATGTCAAAATCTCAGAGACAAAAATATTTTTGGGGTTAACCTCGTGGATCCGGATCTGGCACGATTTTCGAAGATGGCCAAAGTAGTCGCCGGAGCTCGCGAGGGGAGGCGGCCGGAGTCGAGGGAGGTGGCTAGAGAGGGGTCGGGGCACCGGATCCGGGGGCCGGCGAGGTCCGGGGCGGCGCGGGCCGCTCCGGTGGACAGGGGCGGCGGCGGAGCGCGACCGGAGGCGAGAGGCCCCGGGCACGGCAAGGATCCCAGCGGCGGGGCCCCAGCGAGGAGGGCCACGGCGAGGAGGCGCCGACGGGGTGAAGGCGGCGGGGCGGTCGCCGGCGGGCGATGGGGTTGACGGGGCTGAGGCGGGGACGACGCCGGCGCGGCAGGGCGG